>NW_025534368.1:2500-212451 GCF_020615455.1 Coregonus clupeaformis | reverse complement strand
TCTCCTCCAGTCACATGTCATTCCCTTTTGTTTTATGGCAGACTCATATGAAATAATATGACCTCTCATAACCACTTGAAAAGGTTCCTATAGTGTAGAATCAGATACCACTCCTGTGTCATTAGTCTTTTGGCTTGGATGCATATTTGATGTGGTTGAAATACTGTCATCTTTTATGATGCTGATAAAGACAGGGGCCGTCTGTTAAGGTGCTAACTGCACAGTGTAGCTACAGGTTATACACTGAGTGGACTAAATATTCACAACACTGTTATGACCAGTTTCTCTGGTATCTCGTACTTCAGGATGTAAGAGAGTAGTCGACCACTTAGATGGAGAGTTGATTCATTGTTATTTAATGGTTACAGTCCTGGATTCAATGACAAGCGGTACGGGCTTAGCCTCTTGTCATCTGAATGACTTTTATAGAAAACCTCTCAGTTTATATAATGCTCTCCGAGCTACTTCCATCCCACAGTTGCCAACCATTATTGAGTGTCACTCATCTCCTACAATAGGATCCCCGTACATAGTATCGTGTGGCACCCTAGCCAGGCCATTCCATCACGTACTCTTTCTAAGATTAGCAACAGTGGCCCCCTAATCTATCTTGGCACGCCGACCTTCTGGCCCCCATCCGTGACCGACACAACACATGGCGTGTCGTTCTCCTCTCTCTCACCTACAGCTGATGACTTTAAAGACATTAATAAATGCTGTATCAAAAGACGTTATATCAAACACCTTCCTAATATTGAGTTACCGCCCCACTTTTGCCCTCAGAACAGCCTCAATTCATCGGCACATGGACTCTACAAGGTGTTGAAAGCGTTCCACAGGGATGCTGGCCCATGTTGACGCCAATTCTTCCCACAGTTGTGTCAAGTTGGCTGGATGTCCTTTGTGTGGTGTACCATGAGCGTGAAAAACCCAGCAGCGTTGCAGTTCTTGACACAAACCGGTGTGCCTGGCACCTACTACCATACCCCGTTTGAAGCCACTTAAATATTTTGTCTTGCCCATTCACCCTCTGAATGGCACACACACACAATCCATGTCTCAATTGTCTCCAGGCTTAAACATCCTTCTTTAACCTGTCCCGTCCCCTTCATCTACAAGTGACATCAATAAGGGATCATAGCTTTCACCTGGATTCAACCTGCTCAGTCTGTCATGGAAAGAGCAGGTGTCCTTAATGTTTTGTCCACTTAAGTGTAAATTGCACAATAATGATACATTGATGGATTTTTTCTTATGTAGTCTATTGTTTTCTCTGTATTGAACCTGCCTGCCACCCACCCGCCTGGGGACTGTGGGTTATGAGCCAACCCCGCATCACTAGCTTGCATGTTCTGCAGCCTTGTAGAGATAGGGAGGGGATGACTGGGAGGCAGGTTGCCATTTATTGTCATGAATCTTGCCCTGGAGGCAGTTCTGCAAAGTGGTCACTAGCTGGCACAGGCATAAAGTAATAATATCTGATTTTAATGCTAACCTTAACCTCACTGCTAATCCTTACCTTAAATTAAGACCATAAAACACAATTATTTTCCACAAATGTTTACGATATAGCCAATTGTGACTATGCAGCTGTCATATCTACAGGAAATCGCGCAGTTCTGCCTCCAGGGCAAAATTCATGACAAAAGTCAACCTGCGACTGGGAGAGGACAATGTGAAATCGATAATGAAATTGTTTTGACAATTAACATGATTTTTATTATGAAAAGTACAATATATCCATGCACAATTGTACAATTATGGAGCATATGTCCATATACAATTGTACAATTTGTTTTTCAACATAAAAGACATACAAAAAAATATCACATTGTTATTTTCAACAGTGTTATTGTAAGAGTTTAAATGTTTTAACAGAGGATACATCTTAAACAGTATAAAAAAGTATGTTACTTTAACGTCCCACTATAACTTCATGGGAGTCTAGTGGAAAGACTACATGTTGTTTTGGGTGGATTCATCAACATTTGCAGAATATTCCTGTAATGTCAGATGGCATCTTGTCAGACGACAACAGTCTAGTCGGCTGCAGACACTCATAAGGAGTTCAAGTAGTTTATTTGCCATTTGCAGGTATTAAAAGTAATCCATCCATTGTAATTCCTTGTTGGAGCTCATATAGGACAGTACATACCAGTGGAGGCTGCTGAGGGGAGGACGGCTCATAATAATGGCTGGAACGGAGCCAATTAAATGGCATCAAACACATGGAAACCATGGAAACCATGTATTGGATGTATCTGATACCATTCCACTCAATCCGCTCCAGCCATTACAAGCCTGTCCTCCCCAACTACGGTCTCACCAGCCTCCTGTGGTACGTACACACAAACAGTAAAATATATCATAAGGACAGCAATAAAACATGCAAAGTGGTAAAAGATCATAAAAGGAAGAAAAAATGTTCAGTGATGTTCTAAAAGTCTGATGGAAACAGTTTAGGTTGGTTGATTTAACAGGCAGATAGAACTGGGATAGAAGCTGTTCTGGAACCTGGGATCCAGAAACTGCCTAGCAACCACTGGTCCTCACTAGACTGGTGCCCTGCATGTCTGTTTGTTCATTGGAGTTTATCAGGTGTTGAAGTGATGTCTGTGTTTGTTGGACACTTAGTGCTGGAATGAGGTGTCTGTTTGTTCCCAATTCTGTCAGAAATGATGGTCCTCATTTGAAGGTCCTGTGTCAAGGTCCTCACTATTATAGGAAGATGTGTGAGTGTGTGTCCAGTGTGTGTGTGTATCCAGAGTGTGTGTGTGTCCAGTGTGTGTGTGTGTGTGTCCAATATGTGTGTGTGTGTCCAGTGTGTGTGTGTGTGTATGTGTGTGTCCAGTGTGTGTGTCTCCTGTGTGTGTCCATTGTGTGTGTGTGTGTGTGTCCAGCATGTATATATACTGTAGCTATAGCCAACCACTGGACATTATCCTGCTCCCAAATATATATACTGTAGCTATAGCCAACCACTGGACGTTATCCTGCTCCCAAATATATATACTGTAGCTATAGCCAACCACTGAACGTTATCCTGCTCCCAAATATATATACTGTAGCTATAGCCAACCACTGGACGTTATCCTGCTCCCAAATATATATACTGTAGCTATAGCCAACCACTTGACGTTATCCTGCTCCCAAATATATATACTGTAGCTATAGCCAACCACTGGACGTTATCCTGCTCCCAAATATATATACTGTAGCTATAGCCAACCACTGGACGTTATCCTGCTCCCAAATATATATACTGTAGCTATAGCCAACCACTGAACGTTATCCTGCTCCCAAATATATATACTGTAGCTATAGCCAACTACTAAATGTTATCCTGCTCCCAAATATATATACTGTAGCTATAGCCAACCACTGAATGTTATCCTGCTCCCAAATATATATACTGTAGCTATAGCCAACCACTGAATGTTATCCTGCTCCCAAATATATATACTGTAGCTATAGCCAACCACTGAATGTTATCCTGCTCCCAAATATATATACTGTAGCTATAGCCAACCACTGAACGTTATCCTGCTCCCAAATATATATACTGTAGCTATAGCCAACCACTGGACGTTATCCTGCTCCCAAATATATATACTGTAGCTATAGCCAACCACTGAATGTTATCCTGCTCCCAAATATATATACTGTAGCTATAGCCAACCACTGAACGTTATCCTGCTCCCAAATATATATACTGTAGCTATAGCCAACCACTGAACGTTATCCTGCTCCCAAATATATATACTGTAGCTATAGCCAACCACTGAACGTTATCCTGCTCCCAAATATATATACTGTAGCTATAGCCAACCACTGAACGTTATCCTGCTCCCTAATATATATATATAATGTAGCTATAGCCAACCACTGAATGTTATCCTGCTCCCAAATATATATATACTGTAGCTATAGCCAACCACTGAACGTTATCCTGCTCCCTAATATATATATACTGTAGCTATAGCCAACCACTGAATGTTATCCTGCTCCCAAATATATATATAGAATATACTGTAGCTATAGCCAACCACTGAATGTTATCCTGCTCCCAAATATATATACTGTAGCTATAGCCAACCACTGAATGTTATCCTGCTCCCAAATATATATATATATATATATATATATATATATATATATATATATATATATATATATATATATATATATACTGTAGCTATAGCCAACCACTGAACGTTATCCTGCTCCCAAATATATATACTGTAGCTATAGCCAACCACTGAACGTTATCCTGCTCCCAAATATATATACTGTAGCTATAGCCAACCACTGAACGTTATCCTGCTCCCAAATATATATACTGTAGCTATAGCCAACCACTGAACGTTATCCTGCTCCCAAATATATATACTGTAGCTATAGCCAACCACTGAACGTTATCCTGCTCCCAAATATATATACTGTAGCTATAGCCATCCACTGAACGTTATCCTGCTCCCAAATATATATACTGTAGCTATAGCTAACCACTGAATGTTATCCTGCTCCCAAATATATATACTGTAGCTATAGCCAACCACTGAACGTTATCCTGCTCCCAAATATATATATATATATAGTAGCTATAGCCAACCACTGAATGTTATCCTGCTCCCAATATATATATATATATATATATATATATATATATATATATATATATATATATATATATACTGTAGCTATAGCCAACCACTGAATGTTATCCTGCTCCCAAATATATATATATACTGTAGCTATAGCCAACCACTGAACGTTATCCTGCTCCCAAATATATATACTGTAGCTGTAGCCAACCACTGAACGTTATCCTGCTCCCAAATATATATACTGTAGCAATAGCCAACCACTGAACGTTATCCTGCTCCCAAATATATATACTGTAGCTATAGCCAACCATCGCAGTTGATATGGTCAGTAGTGACTTTGCCACATGATAGGTAAACAAACAAACAGTCAAGTAGCCTACAAGCGGAGTATGAAAAATGTATGCACTCACTAAAAACAAGCGGATTCAGCAACACGGACACCGATGGAAATTCTTGCGATTTGACAGTTCCCAAAGGACATGAACTGGTTGAATCAACATTGTTTCTACTTTATAGGACAAGGCTTAATCCGTTTTATGGGAAACCAGCCAATAGTGTACAGCCATAATATAAATGTTTAATGTCTGTTTCCACTAGATTGCGTTACTGACTGACCAGACTGTCTGACCTGCACTGCCTCCTCCTGACTGATATCTAACCAGCCCAGAGGCTTGAAGAGACATTAGACTGTCTGACTGATATCTAACCAGCCCAGAGGCTTGAAGAGACATTAGACTGTCTGACTGATATCTAACCAGCCCAGAGGCTTGAAGAGACATTAGACTGTCTGACTGATATCTAACCAGCCCAGAGGCTTGAAGAGACATTAGACTGTCTGACTGATATCTAACCAGCCCAGAGGCTTGAAGAGACATTAGACTGTCTGACTGATATCTAACCAGCCCAGAGGCTTGAAGAGACATTAGACTGTCTGACTGATATCTAACCAGCCCAGAGGCTTGAAGAGACATTAGACTGTCTGACTGATATCTAACCAGCCCAGAGGCTTGAAGAGACATTAGACTGTCTGACTGATATATAACCAGCCCAGAGGCTTGAAGAGACATTAGACTGTCTGACTGATATCTAACCAGCCCAGAGGCTTGAAAAGACATTAGACTGTCTGACTGATATCTAACCAGCCCAGAGGCTTGAAGAGACATTAGACTGTCTGACTGATATCTAACCAGCCCAGAGGCTTGAAGAGACATTAGACTGTCTGACTGATATCTAACCAGCCCAGAGGCTTGAAGAGACATTAGACTGTCTGACTGATATCTAACCAGCCCAGAGGCTTGAGGAGACATTAGACTGTCTGACTGATATCTAACCAGCCCAGAGGCTTGAAGAGACATTAGACTGTCTGACTGATATCTAACCAGCCCAGAGGCTTGAAGAGACATTATACTGTCTGACTGATATCTAACCAGCCCAGAGGCTTGAAGAGACATTAGACTGTGTGACCTGCACTGCCTCCTCCTGACTGATATCTAACCAGCCCAGAGGCTTGAAGAGACATTATACTGTCTGACTGATATCTAACCAGCCCAGAGGCTTGAAGAGACATTAGACTGTCTGACCTGCACTGCCTCCTCCTGACTGATATCTAACAGCCCAGAGGCTTGAAGAGACATTAGACTGTCTGACTGATATCTAACCAGCCCAGAGGCTTGAAGAGACATTAGACTGTCTGACTGATATCTAACCAGCCCAGAGGCTTGAAGAGACATTAGACTGTCTGACTGATAACTAACCAGCCCAGAGGCTTGAAGAGACATTAGACTGTCTGACTGATATCTAACCAGCCCAGAGGCTTGAAGAGACATTAGACTGTCTGACTGATAACTAACCAGCCCAGAGGCTTGAAGAGACATTAGACTGTCTGACTGATATCTAACCAGCCCAGAGGCTTAAAGAGACATTAGACTGTCTGACTGATATCTAACCAGCCCAGAGGCTTGAAGAGACATTAGACTCTCTGACTGATATCTAACCAGCCCAGAGGCTTGAAGAGACATTAGACTGTTTGAGCTACACTGCCTCCTCCTGTGAGAGCCACGTCAGGCGACACTACACCGTCCCAACAATGCAAACACACATCCTGGTCGAGGTCACTGGAGACGGGGGGACACAAAGGCCACCATGGCAACGCTGGAAAGACAAAGATAACTCAAGGTAATTTTCTGTTATTTAACGTTCCTGAATGCCATTGACAATACCCCAATTTGATAAATACTCCTATTTGATAAACCCTTTCTTTGTATTTCAGTTAGAGAAACTAAACTGTGAACTGTGTGTGTCATGCTTAGGAAAGTGACACTGAGGAGGAGGAGGAGGAGGAACGGGGGAGCTTCTGTAAAAAGATGAAGATGCAAGTTATTAAAGTGGAAGAAGATTCTGCTGAGGAGAATTCTGACAAACTATTGAGGAGGATATATGAGCTAGAGCAACAGAACAGAAACATCGATATAGACTTGAAGCAGGAGAACTCTGAATTAAAGAAAACTTCTAAGGACTTGAAGCAGAAGAACTCTGAGCTAGAGAACACTTCTGAAGACTTAAAACAGAAGAACTCTGAACTAGAGAAAACTTATGAAGACTTGAAGCAGAAGAACTCTGAGCTAGAGAAAACTTATGAAGACTTGAAGCAGAAGAACTCTGAACTAGAGAAAGACTTGGAGCAGAAGAATCAACAGGAAAAGTCATGTTCTATAAAATAAGCTCAGACTACACTAAAAGAAGGCGCTACCTAGAACCATAATGGTTCTTCAATTATCTTCGTAGGAGAACCCTTTGAAAATAAACATTTTTTGTTACAAGTGGAACCCTTTCACCACTAAAAGGTTCTAAGTATAACCTTTTTCACCACCCAAGGGTTCTACCTGAAACAAAAAAGGGTCAATCTGTGCACTAAACTCGCTGTTTTTGTGTTTTAATCACTGTTTATATCCATTTCTACTCAGAACAGACTAATAATACCCACCCAGTCCTGTAGATGAATACCTCTCTGAGTGGTTTTACAGTGTCTCAGTCCTGTAGATGAATACCTCTCTGAGTGGTTTTACAGTGTCCCAGTCCTGTAGATGAATACCTCTCTGAGTGGTTCTACAGTGTCTCAGTCTTGTAGATGAATACCTCTCTGAGTGGTTCTACAGTGTCTCAGTCTTGTAGATGAATACCTCTCTGAGTGGTTCTACAGTGTCCCAGTCCTGTAGATGAATACCTCTCTGAGTGGTTCTACAGTGTCTCAGTCTTGTAGATGAATACCTCTCTGAGTGGTTTTACAGTGTCCCAGTCCTGTAGATGAATACCTCTCTGAGTGGTTTTACAGTGTCCCAGTCCTGTAGATGAATACCTCTCTGAGTGGTTTTACAGTGTCTCAGTCCTGTAGATGAATACCTCTCTGAGTGGTTCTACAGTGTCTCAGTCCTGTAGATGAATACCTCTCTGAGTGGTTTTACAGTGTCCCAGTCCTGTAGATGAATACCTCTCTGAGTGGTTCTACAGTGTCCCAGTCCTGTAGATGAATACCTCTCTGAGTGGTTCTACAGTGTCCCAGTCCTGTAGATGAATACCTCTCTGAGTGGTTTTACAGTGTCTCAGTCCTGTAGATGAATACCTCTCTGAGTGGTTCTCCAGTGTCCCAGTCCTGTAGATGAATACCTCTCTGAGTGGTTCTCCAGTGTCCCAGTCCTGTAGATGAATACCTCTCTGAGTGGTTTTACAGTGTCCCAGTCCTGTAGATTAATACCTCTCTGAGTGGTTCTACAGTGTCTCAGTCCTGTAGATTAATACCTCTCTGAGTGGTTCTACAGTGTCTCAGTCCTGTAGATGAATACCTCTCTGAGTGGTTTTACAGTGTCCCAGTCCTGTAGATGAATACCTCTCTGGGTGGTTCTACAGTGTCATAGTCCTGTAGATGAATACCTCTCTGAGTGGTTTTACAGTGTCCCAGTCCTGTAGATGAATACCTCTCTGAGTGGTTCTACAGTGTCTCAGTCCTGTAGATGAATACCTCTCTGAGTGGTTTTACAGTGTCCCAGTCCTGTAGATGAATACCTCTCTGAGTTGTTTTACAGTGTCTCAGTCCTGTAGATGAATACCTCTCTGAGTGGTTCTACAATGTTTCTCCACTGTGTTTAATCTACATGATATATCAGCTCTTACTGGTCAGAATTGAAGGAATGATGGATGGCGCTAAACACAGGGGAAATTCTTGAGGGAAACCTGCTTCAGTCTTCCAGAGATTTGAGACTGGGACGGAGGTTCACCTTCCAGCAGGTCAATGACCCTAAGCATACTGCTAAAGCAACACTTGAGTGGTTTAAGGGGGAAACATTTAAATATCTTGGAATGGCCTAGTCAAAGCCCAGACCTCAATCCAATTGAGAATCTGTGGTATGACTTAAAGATTGCTGTACACCAGCAGAACCCATCCAACTTAAGGAGCTGGAGCAGTTTTGCCTTGAAGAATGGGCAAAAATCCCAGTGGCTAGATGTGCCAAGCTTATAGAGACATACCCCAAGAGACTTGCAGCTGTAATTGCTGCAAAAGGTAGCTCTACAAAGTATTGACTTTGAGGGGGTGAATAGTTATGCACGCTCAAGTTTTCTGTTTTTTTGTCTTATTTCTTGTTTGTTTCACAAGAAAAAACATTTTTCATCTTCAAAGTGGTAGGCATGTTGTGTAAATCAATTGATAGAAACCCCAAAAAAATCAATTTTAATTCCAGGTTGTAAGGCAACAAAATAGGAAAAATACCAAGGGGAGTGAATAATTTCGCAAACCACTTATATATATATACATTTATAATTAAAATTGATATGTTTTGTTTAACTGATTGAACACACGTTTTTTTTTTTACTTTTATTTGTGGTGTGGTTTTCATATCAGCCCTTTTGAGCTTCCCATCCTCACCTGAACACCGTTTTTACCTGTTTATTTATCTGCAGTGTTTTGTCTTTCACTTCTTTTCTTTGGTGTGAATAAATAAAACCTAAAACCTAATTGAGAAATTGTTTCACTTGCAATGACTTGTTATGTTTAAACCGTGATTTAAACTGAGACTCAGTGATATGACATGTAAGGCTGTGTGTCTGCTTGTATTCATATATGTACTTGATTTCCATTCAGACTGCTTTGTCCAGCCAAGTGGCACTTTGTGGGATACATTGAATGTAATGGAGTTGAAGTATGTGGACACTCTTCAAATGAGTGGATTCTGCTATTTCAGCCACACCCGTTACTGACAGGTGTATACAATCGAGCACACATAGTTACACAGTGCTTTCGGAAAGTATTCAGACCCCTTGACTTTTTCCACATTTTCAGCCTTATTCTAAAATTGATTAAATTGTTTTTTTTACTCATCAATCTACACACAACATCCCATCATGACAAAGTTATGGGTTTTTAGAACTCCTGCATTGTCTTGGTTGTGTGCTTAGGCTCCTTGTCCTGTTGGAAGGTGAACCTTCACCCCAGTCTGAGGTCCAGAGCGCTCTGGAGCAGGTTTTCATCAAGGATCTCTCTGTACTTTGCTCTGTTCATCTTTCCCTCGATTCTGACTAGTCTCCCAGTCCCTGCCACTAAAAAACATCCCCACAGCATGCTGCCACCACCATGCTTCACCGTAGGGATGGTGCCAGGTTTCCTCCAGACGTGACGCTTGGCATTCAGGCCAAAGAGATCAATCGTGGTTTCATCAGACCAGAGAATCTTGTTTCTCATGGTCTGAGAGTCTTTAGGTGCCTTTTGGCAAACTCCAAGCGGGCTGTCATGTGCCTTTTACTGAGGAGTGGCTTCCGTCTGGCCACTCTACCAGAAAGGCCTGATTGGTGGAGTGCTGCAGAGATGTCCTTCTGGAAGGTTCTCCCATATCCACAGAGGTACTCTGGAGCTCTGTCAGAGTGACCATCGGGTTCTTCGCGGGTTATTCGTCACCTCCTGACCAAGGCCCTTCTCCCCCCGATTGCTCAGTTTGGCCAGGCGGCCAGCTCTAGGAAGAATCTAGGTGGTTCCAAACTTCTTCCATTTAAGAATGATGGAGGCCACTGTGTTCTTGGGGACCTTCAATGCTGCAGACATATTTTGGTACCCTTCCCCAGATCTGTGTCTCGACACAATCCTGTCTCGGAGCTCTACGGACAATTCCTTCGACCTCATGGCTTGGTTTTTGCTCTGACATGCACTGTCAACTGTGGGACCTTATGTAGACAGGTGTGTGCCTTTCCAAATCATGTCCAATCAATTGAATTTACCACAGGTGGACTCCAATCAAGTTGTAGAAACATCTCAGGGATGATCAACGGAAACAGGATGCACCTGAGCTCAATTTCGAATCTCATAGCAAAGGGTCTGAAAACTTCTGTAAATAAGGTATTTCTATATATTTGTAAACATGTCTAAAAACCTGTTTTCACTTTGTCATTATGGGGTATTGTGTGTAAATTGATGAGGAAAAATAACTAATTTAATCTATTTTAGAATAAGGCTGTAACTTAACAAAATGTGGAAAAAGTCAAGGGGTCTGAATACTTTTTGAATGCACTGTAGATATGGTGTGGACTGTATACTCAATACCATCTAAATCTGATACCTCACTGTCTGTCTTTTGACTGATACTGCTTTTTAAACTGCTCTGGTCAGTCTACTCAAATATTTGGACTATACATTTTTCTCTCTACAATCAATACTTTGATAATTTGTCATTTCTAATATTGATACATTCATTTCTGAATAGATATGGCAGGTTGCAGGACACTGATTTAACTGAAAATGTTGAAAAATATACTGCCAATATCTTCCCCACCGAAGAATAGCAGTGTGGTTTTAATATGATTTGACTCTTTTCAGGCTGTCAGGCTGTCTAGTAAATTAAATGTCTTTGGCCCCATTACACTAAAACATGTAGGCACAATGTTGTCCTCATCCATGTCATTTACAAGAACAAAATATTCAAACCGTTCTGTATATGAGCTCCACTGTTCAATACTTTTATCAAACTGTCCAATATTTCCATCATTTCCAATAATTGTTCATTTCTCAATAAGCTCCTGATTGTCACTCACTTCAATATTGTCCTGAACCCAAGCAATATTTTCCTCAGTCACGTGATCTTCATTCACTTCACTCACTGACGTTTCCTCCTAAATTCGCTCATTTAGCAGATTTAATTAAAAGGTTTGTCTTCACAGTTGAATAAATGTCCTTTCCTTTAATCACTGTATATTCCTCCTTTTTAATCACGTTGTTTTCCCACTCCGATGTCCGTCTCGAGTCCTTTTCTGCCGTCCATGACGATGTTAACTCCAGTGGTGGAAAAAGTACCCAATTGTCATACTTGAGTAAAAGTAAAGATCCCTTAATAGAAAATGACTCAAGTAAAAGTGAAAGTCACCCAGTAAAATACTACTTGAGTAAAAGTCTAAAAGTATTTGGTTTTAAATATACTTAAGTATCAAAAGTAAATGTAATAGCTCAAATATACTAAAGTATCAAAGGTAAAAGTACAAGTATAAATCATTTCAAATTCTTTACATAAAGCAAACCAGATGATTTTCTTGTTTTTAAAATGTAAGTTCATCCAGAGATACACTCCAACACTCAGACAATTTACATAACGATGTTAACTCTTTCTTAGCTAGCTCGACTATTTTCTTGCCTCTGCTAGCAATACACTGTGCTAACATTAGCCTAGACTGGACCACAGAAAATAACAGTTTTAAACAGTTGTAAAAACCCACTTCTTCTAGACAGAATAGTTCCTGTAGATTCAGTCTTACTCATCACCAATCTGTTGTTATGTCTCGTGGGTTTCATAACCACGTCTGTATAACAATTCAATAATGATGAGACGGGAGACAGGAATCAGATCAACCATTTATCTGGAACGTGATCATGTCAACACATACAAACCCCCATGATGCTCTGCAGCACAACCCCAATATACAACAAATACATAAATAAGTAAATGGACACTAAACAAAACTCATAGAGGAATTTACATGTTCAGTTGTAGAAAGTAGGGCCATGGGATAGGGTCAGAAAGGTCAGTATGTTTGATAACTGGTTACAAAGGTGACATAACAAGCATAAGGTCCATTATAACACAGTGAAGTAGAGGTGGGAGCTAAAAGCAGACATGGACAGTGAGACGGTGTGAGGAGGTCAGGGGTGAAACACTAGATCAGGACAGGTAGAAATGGCAGGGGCTGGAAATAGACACAGAGACACATTCTGATCATGGCTCAGACCTGACCTGAGACACCCAAACAGAAGATGCCATAGCAAAGTCCTGTCCAGTAGGCTATATGGGATTTCCTTTCATCAAAATACAACACATGGAAATGTGTCCAGTGTGTGTGTGTGTCCAGTGTGTGTGTGTGTGTTTGTCTAGTGTGTGTGTGTGGCATAGGTGACATAACAAGTTTGTGTGTGTCCAGTGTGTATGTGCGTGTGTGTCCAGTGTGTGTGTGTGTGTTCAGCATGTGTGTGTTCAGTGTGTGTGTGTCCAGTGTGTGTGTGTCTAGTGTGTGTGTGTGTGTTCAGTGTGTTTGTGTGTGTGTGTCCAGTGTGTGTGTTCAGTGTGTGTGTGTGTGTGTGTGTGTGTGTGTGTTCAGTGTGTATGTGTGTGTGTGTGTCTCGTGTGTGTGTGTGTGTTTGTCCTGTGTGTGTGTGTGTGTCCAGTGTGTGTGTGTGTCCACTGTTTGTGTGTGTGTCCATTGTGTGTGTGTGTGTGTTTGTGTGTGTGTGTGTGTATCCAGTGTGTGTTCAGTGTGTGTGTGTGTGTGTGTGTGTGTGTGTGTGTGTGTGTGTTCAGCATGTGTGTGTTCAGTGTGTGTGTGTCCAGTGTGTGTGTGTCTGTGTGTGTGTGTCCAGTGTGTGTGTGTGTATCAAGTGTGTTTGTGTGTGTGTGTGTTCAGTGTGTGTGTGTCTAGTGTGTGTGTGTATGTTCAGTGTGTGTGTCCAGTGTGTGTGTGTGTATCAAGTGTGTTTGTGTGTGTGTCCAGTGTGTGTGTGTTCAGTGTGTGTGTGTCCAGTGTGTGTGTGTCTGTGTGTGTGTGTGTGTGTCCAGTGTGTGTGTCCAGTGTGTGTGTGTGTATCAAGTGTGTTTGTGTGTGTGTATTCAGTGTGTGTGTGTCCAGTGTGTGTGTGTGTGTTCAGTGTTTGTGTGTGTGTGTGTGTCCAGTGTGTGTGTGTATCCAGTGTGTGTGTGTGTGTGTGTGTGTCCGGTGTGTGTGTGTGTGTGTCCAGTGTGTGTGTGTTCAGTGTGTGTGTGTCCAGTGTATGTGTGTGTGTGTCCAGTGTGTGTGTGTGTATGTCCAGTTTGTGTGTGTGTCCAGTGTGTGTCGAGAGTGTGTCCACTGTGTGCGTCCAGTGTGTGTGTGTGTGTGTGTGTGTGTGTGTGTGTGTGTGTCCAGTGTGTGTGTTCAGTGTGTGTGTGTGTGTCTAGTGTGTGTGTGTGTGTGTGTGTGTGTGTCCAGTGTGAGTGTGTCCAGTGTGTGTGTGTGTGTGTGTGTGTGTGTCCAGTGTGTGGGTGTTTGTCCAGTGTGTGTGTGTCCAGTGTGTGTGTGTGTGTGTGTGTGTCCAGTGTGTGTGTGTGTGTGTGTTTGTGTGTGTCCAGTGTGTCCAGTGTGTGTCCAGTGTGTGTCTGTGTCCAGTGTGTGTGTTCAGTGTGTGTGTGTGTGTGCAGTGTGTGGGTGTGGGTGTGTATGTCCAGTGTGAGTGTGTCCAGTGTGTGTGTTTCCAGTGTGTGTTTGTGTGTGTCCAGTGTGTGTGTGAGTGTGTGTGTCCAGTGTGTGTGTTCAGTGTGTGTGTTCAGTGTGTGTGTGTGTGTGTGTGTGTCAGTGTGTGTGTGTGTGTGTGTGTGTCCAATGTGTGTGTGTGTGTCAGTGTTACCATGGTTATTATTTACAGGGACACTGAGTCCCCATCAAACCAAACCCTAAACCCTGGATAGAGGGGCTCAGTGAATGTGGAGTGGAATGTGTTCAGGTGGGTCAGTGTGTCAGAGGAGACTCTGTAGAAGGACAGAGTGCCGGCTGGCCAGTCCAGATACACTCCTACTCTGTGGGAGCTGGAGGAGGGGACGTCTATGGTAGTGGACTTATTATTGTGCCAGGCATAGAAACGGTTGTCAGAGCAGAACAGACTCCAGGACTTGTCATTACATCCAATCACACAGTCACTACCCCCTCCTCTCCTGCTGATTCCTTTATATGCCACTCCTATATCAGCCCCTAACTCACTCCACTCCACCTCCCAGTAACAGCGCCCAGTCAGACCCTCTCTACACAGCACCTGTCCATAGTCCTCAAATCTCTCTGGGTGATCAGGATACGGCTGCTCCTCTCTCATACATGTCACCTTTCTTTTCTCCTCAGACAGAGAGAGGAGTCTGTTTACTGTGTTTGGGTCCAGTGTGAGATCACAGACATCTGATGGATGAAACCAGACACAATATTAGAAATCATCATCATTCACATTAGAATGTTAAGTCACTTTTCACTAATTCATTTAATGTAGATGTTTCTAGGTATCAAAAGGAGAAGTTAAGGTAACTTGAGATTTGTTGAATGATCATATGTTATACTGTATGGGTAATATAAAACACACTTATTCCCATTAATTACACACACACACACACACACACAATCACATACACATATCCAGAACAAACACACACACTGGACACACACACATCTTCATGCACGCATATTTAATATGTAACAGGAATACACCACACACACACACAGACACACACATTGTCAAAGCAACTCTTTGTAAACTTTGGTGTCCCTGATTTGTGCTTCTGTAGAACTACAGCTGATATTTAATATGACCAAGTAAGTAATGATGGTGGTCTTTGACTTTGACTTCACTTGAATTAAGACTTATTCTTAGTCATATTCTTCACAGCAGTCAACACTCACATTTTCTAAGTCCAGGTTTCATTGTGTTCTCTCCACCATGTTCCACACTGTAGCGGTAAGCAGAAGAACAGACAGTCATTGAGGGATACACCTGAACTCACACACACACACACACACACACACACACACACACACACACACACACACACACACACACACACACACACACACACACTGGACACACACACACACACTCACACACACACACACACACACAAACAGTAAGTATATACATTTGTCCAAGTGTGTGTGTGTGTGTGTGTGTGTCCAGTGTGCGTGTGTGTGTGTGTCCAGTGTGTGTGTGTGTGTGTGTCCAGTGTATGTGTGTGTGTGTGTCCAGTGTGTGTGTCCAGTGTGTGTGTGTGTGTGTGTGTGTGTGAGTGTGTGTGTCCAGTGTGTGTTTGTGTCCATTGTGTGTGTGTGTCCAGTGTGTGTGTGTGTATGTCTAGTGTGTGTGTGTGTGTGTGTGTCTAGTGTGTGTGTGTGTCCAGTGTGAGTGTGTGTGTGCGTCCTTTGTGTGTGTGTGTGTGTCCTTTGTGTGTATGTGTCCAGTGTGTGTGTTTACAGTGTGTGTGTGTGTGTGTGTCCAGTGTGTATGTGTGTCCAGTGTGTGTGTGTCCAGTGTGTGTACTGATACACGTGCACACACACACACACACACACACACACACACACTGGACAAACACACACACACACGACACACACACACACACTGGACACACACAGACACACACACACACAGGACAAACACACACAGGACAAACACACACACACACCGGACACACACACACACACTGACACACACACTGGACACACACACACACTGGACACACACACACACAGACACACACACGGTGTGTGTGTGTGTCCAGTGTTTGTGTCCAGTGTGTGTGTGTGTGTCCGGTGTGTGTGTGTGTTTGTCCTGTGTTTGTTTGTCCTGTGTGTGTGTGTGTCTGTGTGTGTCCAGTGTGTGTGTGTGTGTCGTGTTTGTGTGTGTTTGTCCAGTGTGTGTGGACAAACACACACACACACATAGGACACACTGCACACACACACACACACACACACACACACAGTCTTTATATAACTTAGTCCAAGTGGTGGTCAGAATGTTTGTCTTAACTAGCCTGATAACTCCAACATGTCTGATATGAACATTGACATAAACCCTCTACATACTTGAGTTTCTCCAGTCTGCAGTGTGGATCCTCCAGTCCAGCAGAGAGCAGTCTGACTCCTGAGTCTCCTGGGTGATTGTAGCTCAGGTCCAGCTCTCTCAGGTGTGAGGGGTTTGACTTCAGAGCTGAGACCAGAGAAGCACAGCCTTCCTCTGTGACTAGACAGCCTGACAGCCTGCAAAGAGTCAAATCATATTAAAACCACACTGCTATTCTTTGGTGGTGAAAATAGTGGCAGTATATATTGTTCAACATATTCAGATATATCAGTGTCCTGAAACCTGCCATATCTATTCATAAATGAATGTTTCATTATTAGAAATTATCATAATATTGCTTGTAGAGAGAAACATGTATAGTACAAATATTTGAGTAGACTGACCAGAGCAGTTTAAAAAGCAGTATCAGTCAAAAGACAGACAGTGAGGTATCAGATTTAGATTGTATTGAGTATACAGTCCACACCATATCTATTTTGACAGTGAAGCTAACATTTTAAATGTGTCTCTATACTCCAGCATTTTGGATTTGAGATCAAATGTTTCATATGAGGTGACAGTATATAATGTAACCTTTTATTTGAGGGTTTTTTCATACATATCTGTTTCAACATTTAGAAATGAAAGCACTTTATGTATATAGTCCCACCATTTGAAGAAGTCATAAGTATTCTAACTAATTCACTTATAGTGTATTAAAGTAGTCAAAAGTTTAGTATTTGGTTATGTTTTGTCCGATATTAACTGAATGGTGGATGATGACTGGAGTAATTTTCTGTCTAAGTGAGTAGATAACATGTTTCTAAACACTACTAAATTAATCCTGATGATGACATGATTAAGAAAAATCATGAATGAATCATGAATAATAATGAATGAGAAAGTTACAGAGGCTACAACAAAACATGCTAACCTCTCACCATTACCAATAACAGAGTGGGTATGATCCTTGTTCCTCTGTAACTTTCTCATTCATCATCATTCACGATTCATTCATGATTATTCATAATCATGGTAGCATCCACATGAATGTAGCAGTGTTCAGAAACATCTTCTATTCTTCCTGACAATACAAGTGAAGTGACTCCAAAATGACAGGACATTATTCACCATTCAGTTTCTATTGGGAAAAACATCATCCAAAACACAACCAAGACAAACTGCAAATGTATTCAACAAGTTTGTAGAATCACAAGCTTGATGTAACCACTGCAGGCAGAGTATATTGGACCAAACACTAAACTTTGGACTAAATTAATTTGTCCAAATAATGAAATACTTTTTCAAATGGGATAACTAGATGCATTAAGTGCTTTCATTTCTAAACGGTAAAATATATATGAATATCCTCAAATAAAAGGTGACATTACATACTGTTGCCTAATATGAAACATTATATCTCAAATCCAAAATGCTGGAGCATAGAACCAAATGTAAAACTGTAAGCTTCACTGTCCAAACACATATGGTGTGGACTATGTGTGCCTGGTAAACACGTGTGGATCTGGTGAACAGTTATGACTTGTTGACCAACTACAGGAATACTGACCTCAGAGTCTCCAGTTTACAGTGGGGATTCCCCAGTCCAGCAGAGAGCAGCTCCACTCCTGAATCCTTCAGGTCATTGTTACACAGATCCAGCTCTCTCAGGTGTGAGGGGTTTGACTTCAGAGCTGAGACCAGAGAAGCACAGCCTTCCTCTGTGACTAGACAGCCTGACAGCCTGCAAAGAGTCAAATCATATTAAAACCACACTGCTATTCTTTGGTGGTGAAAATAGAGTGGCAATATATTTTTTCAACATATTCAGATATATCAGTGTCCTGAAACCTGCCATATCTATTAATACATTAATGAATGTTTCATTATTAGAAATGATCATATATTGATTGTAGAGAGAAACATGTATAGTACAAATATTTGAGTAAACTGACCAGAGCAGTTTAAAAAGCAGTATCAGTCAAAAGACGGACAGTGAGGTATCAGATTTAGATTGTATTGAGTATACACCATATCTATTTTGACAAAGATAACATTTTAAATGTGGCTCTGTACTCCAGCATTTTGGATTTGAGATCAAATGTTTCATATGAGGTGACAGTGTATAATGTCACCTTTTATTTGAGGGTATTTTCATACATATCTGTTTCACCGTTTAGAAATGAAAGCACTTTATGTATCTAGTCCCCCACTTTTGAAGAAGTCATATGTATTTTGATAAATTCACTCATAGTGTATTAAAGTAGTCAAAAGTTGAGTATTTGGTCCGATATTCCTTGAACACAATGACTACATCAAGCTTGTGACTCAAACTCGTTGGTTGCATTTGCAGTTTGTTTTGGGTTATGTTTTGCCCGATAGTAACTGAATGGTGGATGATGACTGGAGTTATTTTCTGTCTAAGTGAGTAGATAACATGTTTCTAAACGCTACTAAATTAATCCTGATGATGCTATGATGAAGAAAATCATGAATGAATCATGAATAATAATGAATGAGAAAGTTACAGAGGCTACAACAAAACATGCTAACCTCTCACCATTACCAATAACAGAGGGGGTATGATCCTTGTTCCTCTGTAACTTTCTCATTCATCATCATTCACGATTCATTCATGATTATTCATAATCACGGTAGCGTCCACATGAATGTAGAAGTGTTCAGAACCATCTTCTATTCTTACTGACAATACAAGTGAAGTGACTCCAAAATGACAGGACATTATTCACCATTCAGATTCTATTGGGAAAAACATCATCCAAAACACAACCAAGACAAACTGCAAAATCATTCAACACGTTTGTAGAATCACAAGCTTGATGTAATCACTGCAGGCAAATAATATTGGACCAAATACTAAACTTAAGATACTTTAAGTAGTCCAAATTATTACGACTTTTTCAAATGGGAGCACTAGATACATAAAGTGCTTTCATTTCTAAACAGTAAAACAGATATGTATGAAAAACCTCAAATAAAAGGTGACATTCGGTACTGTCACCTCATATGAAACATTTGATCTCAAATCCAAAATGCTGGAGCATAGCACCAAATTTAAAACTGTAAACTTCATTGTCCAAACACATATGGTGTGGACTATGTGTGGAAGGTAAACACATGTGGATCTGGTGAACAGTTATCACATGTTGACCAACTACAGGAATACTGACCTCAGAGTCTCCAGTTTACAGTGGGGATTCCCCAGTCCAGCAGAGAGCAGCTTCACTCCTGAATCCTCCAGGTCATTGTTACTCAGATCCAGCTCTCTCAGGTGTGAGGGGTTTGACTTCAGAGCTGAGACCAGAGAAGCACAGCCTTCCTCTGTGACTAGACAGCCTGACAGCCTGCAAAGAGTCAAATCCTATTAAAATCACACTGCTATTCTTTGGCGGTGAAAATAGTGGCAGTATATTTTTTTCAACATATTCAGATATATCAGTGTCCTGAAACCTGCCATATCTATTTATAAATGAATGAATGTATCATTATTAACAATAACAAATTATCAAAGTATTGCTTGTAGATAGAAAAATATAAAGTACAAATATTTGAGTAGACTGACCAGAGCAGTTTAAAAAGCAGTATCAGTCAAAAGACAGACAGTGAGGTATCAGATTTAGATTGTATTGAGTATACAGTCCACACCATATCTAGTTTGACAGTGAAGCTAACATTTTAAATGTGTCTCTATACTCCAGCATTTTGGATTTGAGATCAAATGTTTCATATGAGGTGACAGTATATAATGTAACCTTTTATTTGAGGGTTTTTTCATACATATCTGTTTCAACATTTAGAAATGAAAGCACTTCATGTATATAGTCCCACCATTTGAAGAAGTCATAAGTATTCTAACTAATTCACTTATAGTGTATTAAAGTAGTCAAAAGTTTAGTATTTGGTTATGTTTTGCCCGATAGTAACTGAATGGTGGATGATGACTGGAGTAATTTTCTGTCTAAGTGAGTAGATAACATGTTTCTAAACACTACTAAATTAATCCTGATGATGACATGATTAAGAAAAATCATGAATGAACCATGAATAATAATGAATGAGAAAGTTACAGAGGCTACAACAAAACATGCTAACCTCTCACCATTAACATCAAATAAAATGTGACATTCTGTACTGTTGCCTGATATGAAACATTATATCTCAAATCCAAAATGCTGGAGCATAGCACCAAATGTAAAACTGTAAGCTTCACTGTCCAAACACATATGGTGTGGACTATGTGTGCCTGGTAAACACATGTGGATCTGGTGAACAGTTATCACTTGTTGACCAACTACAGGAATACTGACCTCAGAGTCTCCAGTTTACAGTGGGGATTCCCCATTCCAGCAGAGAGCAGCTTCACTCCTGAATCCTTCAGGTCATTGTTACTCAGATCCAGCTCTCTCAGGTGTGAGGGGTTTGACTTCAGAGCTGAGACCAGAGAAGCACAGCCTTCCTCTGTGACTAGACAGCCTGACAGCCTGCAAAGAGTCAAATCCTATTAAAATCACACTGCTATTCTTTGGCGGTGAAAATAGTGGCAGTATATTTTTTTCAACATATTCAGATATATCAGTGTCCTGAAACCTGCCATATCTATTTATAAATGAATGAATGTATCATTATTAACAATAACAAATTATCAAAGTATTGCTTGTAGATAGAAAAATATAAAGTACAAATATTTGAGTAGACTGACCAGAGCAGTTTAAAAAGCAGTATCAGTCAAAAGACAGACAGTGAGGTATCAGATTTAGATTGTATTGAGTATACAGTCCACACCATATCTAGTTTGACAGTGAAGCTAACATTTTAAATGTGTCTCTATACTCCAGCATTTTGGATTTGAGATCAAATGTTTCATATGAGGTGACAGTATATAATGTAACCTTTTATTTGAGGGTTTTTTCATACATATCTGTTTCAACATTTAGAAATGAAAGCACTTCATGTATATAGTCCCACCATTTGAAGAAGTCATAAGTATTCTAACTAATTCACTTATAGTGTATTAAAGTAGTCAAAAGTTTAGTATTTGGTTATGTTTTGCCCGATAGTAACTGAATGGTGGATGATGACTGGAGTAATTTTCTGTCTAAGTGAGTAGATAACATGTTTCTAAACACTACTAAATTAATCCTGATGATGACATGATTAAGAAAAATCATGAATGAACCATGAATAATAATGAATGAGAAAGTTACAGAGGCTACAACAAAACATGCTAACCTCTCACCATTAACATCAAATAAAATGTGACATTCTGTACTGTTGCCTGATATGAAACATTATATCTCAAATCCAAAATGCTGGAGCATAGCACCAAATGTAAAACTGTAAGCTTCACTGTCCAAACACATATGGTGTGGACTATGTGTGCCTGGTAAACACATGTGGATCTGGTGAACAGTTATCACTTGTTGACCAACTACAGGAATACTGACCTCAGAGTCTCCAGTTTACAGTGGGGATTCCCCAGTCCAGCAGAGAGCAGCTTCACTCCTGAATCCTCCAGGTCATTGTTACTCAGATCCAGCTCTCTCAGGTGTGAGGGGTTTGACTTCAGAGCTGAGACCAGATAAGAACAGCCTTCCTCTGTGACTAGACAGCCTGACAGCCTGCAAAGAGTCAAATCATATTAAAACCACACTGCTATTCTTTGGAGGTGAAAATATATTTTTTCAACATATTCAGATACATCAGAGTCCTGATACCTGCCATATCTATTCATATATGGATGTTTCATTATTAGAAATGACAAATTATCAAAGTATTGCTTGTAGAGAGAAAACTAGAATCATTTTAAAACCACCCTGCTATTCTTTGGTTTTGAGTAATTATCTTTCTAAGTGGGTAGATAACATGTTTCTAAACACTACTAAAGTAATCCTGATGATGCCATGATTAAGAAAAATTATGAATGAATCATGAATAATAATGAATGAGAAAGTTACAGAGGCTCCAACAAAACATGCTAACCTCTCACCATTAACATCAAATAAAAGGTGACATTATATACTGTTGCCTAATATGAAACGTTCTATCTCAAATCCAAATTGCTGGAGCATAGCACCAAATGTAAAACTATAAGCTTCACTGTCCAAACACATGCAGTGAGGGAAAAAAGTATTTGATCCCCGGCTGATTTTGTACGTTTGCCCACTGACAAAGAAATGATCAGTCTATCATTTTAATGGTAGGTTTATTTGAACAGTGAGAGACAGAATAACAACACAAATATCCAGAAAAGCTCATGTCAAAAATGTTATAAATTGATTTGCATTTTAATGAGGGAAATAAGTATTTGACCCTCTCAATCAGAAAGATTTCTGGCTCCCAGGTGTCTTTTTTACAGGTAACGAGCTGAGATTAGGAGCACACTCTTAAAGGAGTGCTCCTAATCTCAGTTTGTTACCTGTATAAAAGACACCTGTCCACAGAAGCAATCAATCAATCAGATTCCAAACTCTCCACCATGGCCAAGACCAAATAGCTCTCCAAGGATGTCAGGGACAAGATTGTAGACCTACACAAGGCTGGAATGGGCTATAAGACCATCACCAAGCAGCTTGGTGAGAAGGGGGTGATAACAGTTGGTGCGATTATTCGCAAATGGAAGAAACACAAAATAACTGTCAATCTCCCTTGGCTTGGGGCTCCATGCAAGATCTCACCTCGTGGAGTTGCAATGATCATGAGAACGGTGAGGAATCAGCCCAGAACTACACGGGAGGATCTTGTCAATGATCTCAAGGCAGCTGGGACCATAGCCACTAAGAAAAAAATTGGTAACACACTGCGCTGTGAAGGACTGAAATCCTGCAGCGCCCGCAAGGTCCCCCTGCTCAAGAAAGCACATATACAGGCCCGTCTGAAGTTTGCCAATGAACATCTGAATGATTCAGATAAGAACTGGGTGAAAGTGTTGTGGTCAGATGAGACCAAAATCGAGCTCTTTGCCATCAACTCAACTCGCCGTGTTTGGAGGAGGAGGAATGCTGCCTATGACCCCAAGAACACCATCCCCACCGTCAAACATGGAGGTGGGAAACATTATGCTTTGGGGGTGTTTTTCTGCTAAGGGGACAGGACAACTTCACCGCATCAAAGGGACGATGGACGGGGCCATGTACCGTCAAATCTGGGTGAGAACCTCCTTCCCTCAGCCAGGGCATTGAAAATGGGTCATGGATGGGTATTCCAGCATGACAATGACCCAAAACACACGGCCAAGGCAACAAAGGAGTGGCTCAAGAAGAAGCACATTAAGGTCCTGGAGGGCCTAGCCAGTCTCCAGACCTTAATCCCATAGAAAATCTGTGGAGGGAGCTGAAGGTTCGAGTTGCCAAACGTCAGCCTCGAAACCTTAATGACTTGGAGAAGATCTGCAAAGAGGAGTGGGACAAAATCCCTCCTGAGATGTGTGCAAACCTGGTGGCCAACTACAAGAAACGTCTGACCTCTGTGATTGCCAATAAGGGTTTTGCCACCAAGTACTAAGTCATGTTTTGCAGAGCGGTCAAATACTTATTTCCCTCATTAAAAATGCAAATCAATTTATAAAATTTTTGACATGCGTTTTTCTGGATTATTTTGTTGTTATTCTGTCTCTCACTGTTCAAATAAACCTACCATTAAAATTATAGACTGATCATGTCTTTGTCAGTGGGTAAACGTACAAATCAGCATGGGATCAAATACTTTTTTCCCTCACTGTATGGTGTGGACTATGTGTGCCTGGTAAACACATGTGGATCTGGTGAACAGTTATCACTTGTTGAAAAACTACAGGAATACTGACCTCAGAGTCTCCAGTTTACAGTGGGGATTCCCCAGTCCAGCAGAGAGCAGCTTCACTCCTGAATCCTTCAGGTCATTGTTACTCAGATCCAGCTCTCTCGGGTGTGAGGGGTTTGACTTCAGAGCTGATACCAGAAAAGCACAGCCTTCCTCTGTGACTAGACAGCCTGACAGCCTGCAAATAGTCAAATCATATTAAAACCACACTGCTATTCTTTGGTGGTGAAAATAGTGGCAGTATATTTTTTCAAAATGTTCAGATGCGTCAGTGTCCTGAAACCTGCCATATATATTTATAAATGTATCCTTATTAAAAATTAAAAATGATCAAAGTATTGCTTGTAGAGAGAAAAATATAAAGTACAAATATTTGAGTAGACTGACCAGAGCAGTTTAAAAGCAGTATCAGTCAAAAGACAGACAGTGAGGTATCAGATTTAGATTGTATTGAGTATACAGTCCACACCATATCTATTTTGACAGTGAAGCTAACATTTTAAATGTGGCTCTATACTCCAGCATTTTGGATTTGAGATCAAATGTGTCATATAAGGTGACAGTATATAATGTCACCTTTTATTTGAGGGTATTTAATACATATCTGTTTCACCGTTTAGAAATGAAAGCACTTTATGTATCTAGTCCCCTATTTGAAGAAGTCATAAGTATTCTGACCAATTCACTTATAGTGTATTAAAGTAGTCAAAAGTTTAGTATTTGGTCTGTCGTAAATTACAACATTATGTTAATCACACCTTTACAGTAGGTTGCGAAAGTATTCTCAATTGGATTGAGGTCTGGGCTTTGACTAGGCCATTCCAAGACATGTAAATGTTTCCCCTTAAACCACTCGAGTGTATGCTTAGGGTCATTGTCCTGCTGGAAGGTGAACCCTCAAGAATTTCCCTGTATATAGCACCATCCATCATTCCTTCAATTCTGACCAGTTTCCCAGTCCCTGCCGATGAAAAACATCCCCACAGCATGATGCTGCCACCACCATGCTTCACTGTGGGGATGGTGTTCTCGGGGTGATGAGAGGTGTTGGGTTCGCGCCAGACATAGCGTTTTCCTTTGATAGCCAAAAGCTCAATTTTAGTCTCATCTGACCAGAGTACCTTCTTCCATATGTTTGGGAGTCTCACATGCCTTTTTGCTTATTTTTTCTTAAAGCAATGGCTTTTTTTTCTGGCCACACTTCCGTAGCACAGCTGTGTGGAGTGTACGGTTTAAAGTGGTCCTATGGACAGATACTCCAATCTCCGCTGTGGAGCTTTGCAGCTCCTTCAGGGTTATCTTTGGGCTCTTTGTTGCCTCTCTGATTAATGCCCTCCTTGCCTGGTCCATGAGTTTTGGATTGATGGTTGTATAATGCGGTATCATGGTATGGATGGTTGTGAGGAGAACCCTCCCTCCAGGTGATTAATTAACACCCAACTTCATAAATTAAGGCAAAAGACTTAGTGTCCTATGTTGCATTAGTATGTCTGTATAAACAAGCAGTAAATGAACTGGGAGACAGATATTTGGCTCCATGTAAATCTTGATGTCTGTTACATGAGAGCACAATGTACCTTTGTATAATTTCACGTATCTGTTCTTACCGTCACAAGGACTCAGGAAGACTATAAAGAGTTGTAAACGAATCCTGCCTTTATTTTGGGGCTTTAACTCGACACCTTAACTGTAACCTTAGCTTTAACTCGGTGACTGTTAACACTCCATTACTGCAGTAATTAATAAAGCTAAATTGCTTTGAGGGAAATCTAAAAGTCTCTCCTTTGATTCGAATAATTACCACGACAGTTCCCATATTCCTTGCCCGACAATGACTAAATCAAGCTTGTGACTGCCATGATTAAGAAATATCATGAATGAATCATGAATAATAATGAATGAGAGAGTTACAGAGGCTAACAACAAAACATACTAACCTCTCACTATTAACATCAAATAAAAAAAGGTGACATTCTGTAATGTCGCCTAATATGAAACATTTTATCTCAAATCCAAAATGCTGGAGCATAGCAAAACATTTAAAACTGTAAGCTTCACTGTCCAAACACATATGGTGTGGACTATGTGTGCCTGGTAAACACATGTGGATCTGGTGAACAGTTATCACTTGTTGACCAAATACAGGAATACTGACCTCAGAGTCTCCAGTTTACAGTGGGGATCCCCCAGTCCAGCAGAGAGCAGCTCCACTCTGAATCCTCCAGGTCATTGTTACTCAGGTCCAGCTCTCTCCAGGTGTGAGGGGTTTGACTTGAGCTGAGACCAGAGAAGCACAGCCTTCTCTGTGACTCCACAGCCTGACAGCCTGACAAAGAGATCATCATGATTTCACAAACACAATGTTAATTTAACACAAGTAGTGTAGAAGGACAATGACATGTCTCTTTGTCCTGTCTCGGAGCTCTACTGACAATTATTTGGCCGACCTCATGGCTTGGTTTTTGCTCTGACATGCACTGTCAACCGTGGGACCTAACAGTGGTTTGCGAAAGTATTCACCCTTGGCATTTTTCCTATTTTGTTGCCTTACAACCTGGAATTAAAATGGATTTTTGGGGTGGGGGTGTTGTATCATTTGATTTACACAACATGCCTACCACTTTGAAGATGCAAAATATTTTTGGGGTTGAAACAAACAAGAAATAAGACAAAAACAAAAAACTTGAGCGCTGCGTAATTACTTTGTAGAGCCACCTTTTGCGGCAATTACAGCTGCAAGTCTCTTGGGGTATTACATTTTTAAATTTTAAATTTCATTTAGCAGTCGCTATCCAGAAGCGACTTACAGCTAGTGAGTTTCTGATCTTTTTTATAACCCAACCCTGATCTGTACTTCTCCACAACTTTGTCCCTGACCTGTTTGGAGAGCTCCTTGATCTTCATGGTGCCGCTTTGCTTGGTGGTGCCCCTTGTTTAGTGGTGTTACAGACTCTGGGGCCTTTCAGAACAGGTGTACATATACTGAGATCATGTGACACTTAGATTGCACACAGGTGGACTTTATTTCATTTCACTTCACCAATTTCAACTATTTTGTGTATGTCCATTACACGAATTCCAAATAAAAATCCATTTAAATTACAGATTGTAATGCAACAAAATAGGAAAAACGCCAAGGGGGATGAATACTTTTGCAAGGCACATCTAATGTCCAGTGTCTAGTGTCTGAGTTTATGTTAAAGGTGAATCAACAGTTACTACATCCATTTTTGGATCCACATCCATTTTTGGATCCACATCCATTTTTGTACTTATTAATTAATGATATCTACCCATTGATTCAGAAAATAATATAACTTATAAATGCCTCATGAGCTTAGTTCAACTGCCATGACCGACTTTGGGAAGCTCTGCTCAGCAGAACCCAAAATACACGTTTTTTTTACTCCAAACACTGTAAAGCCTCAAAACATGGTTAAAACTATATTTTTGACCATGGATGGTCAGTCTTAGCATCCATCCTCTGTCTATACGAGATTTATGTGGATACATTTCTCCGGCCCAAGCCCAGCTTTTCAAAACAGTGGCAGGGGAAGACATTTTGTTATTGTTTCAACTGCTGATTGGCACTTTAAGGGGGTGTTACTTTGGAAGAAAAGTGTTTGTTTTTTATAATTAACTAAATGTGTGTTGTTTTTGGTTTAAGGGTATTGCATTGTTCATTGTTATGCTGTAAATGGCTATGTTATGGCTGTAAGGGAGGGAGGGAGAGAGGGAGAGAGGGAGAGAGGGAGGGAGGGAGGGAGGGAGGGAGGAGGGAGGGAGGGAGGGAGGGAGGGAGGGAGGGAGGGAGGGAGGGATGGATGGATGGATGGATGGATGGATGGATGGATGGATGGATGGATGGATGGATGGATGGATGGATGGATGGATGGATGGATGGATGGATGGATGGATGGATGGATGGATGGATGGATGGATGGATGGATGGATGGATGGATGGATGGATGGATGGATAGATAAATGTAAATGTAAATGTATGTAAAAATGAGTGACCATTTTAGAAAATCAGGGGACATATATTTTTGCTGCTTGTTGCCTATAACTGATGCGTCGTGGTCTTATGCTGCCATCTATTGGAAATTTAGCAATTAAAAGTTATTAATTCACATAAAGACATTGGTGAGGCAGCTGAGAAATAAAGTGTATTTTCTTATTAATTCCTGAGATCAGTCTCGAACCTGCCTCACCTATCCCACGCCAATTGCTGGACTTTCACATAGAGATGACTAGGTCACCCAGTTCAAACCACAATTGAAAAATAAAATAAATGTGTCTTGTTTATCAAGCGTTCTGCCTAGCAATAATAAATATCATAAAATAACTAATAACAACGATGAAACAAGGATAGCGAGTGAAAAGGATCTGGCTACACTCATACTGTCATTTACCAAAAAGCAAATTGAACAATAAACTTCGGTATCTCGACACTGTAACGAACTCCGTCGTTATTCCCCAAGATCCCCTCAGTCCACTCTGCGCGTAACTGGACAATATGCTTGGCGCCAAACCGTACGGGGACGCGGACAGTTTCAGAACGCGGACATGAGCACTGCCACACAATAAACTAAACCAAGTCTTTACAGTCGGGTACATTAGTAATATTATTTTTTCTTAAAAAAATGTAAAACAAACATTTTGTTTTTTTATAACAATATTTTGAGATCCGGGCCCATATCCAAAAAGAGTATCAGAGTAGAAAATGTGTCGTATAAGTGCTGAGAATAAAGCCATTTTAGTCCTACTCTTATGGGTATAAATTAAAGCTATGCATGAAGCCTCTTTATTCATAAGTGTCCCACCTAGTTGGCAGATATTTAGGACACCTCATGAGCTTTACTAACCAGTTAAGAGGTACCAGCAGGTGTCTTGATAATAGAAACATGCAGCGAGTCAGTGGTTCCTGTGCAACATGTAATTGCTTTGGAGCAGTGGCGACCTGTCATTCAGGGCAGAGCCCCACCTGTTTAGCAGATGCTCTTACCCAGAGCGATTTACAGTAAGTGCATTCATCTTAAGATAGCTAGGTGAGACAACCAGATAATACGGTCAAATATACCGGATACGAACATTCAATTTCAGCTAAACAATGGATATATAGCATTTTGCAAAAAAACTATTAATTAAACATCTGAGAACAGTAATATTGAAGGTACCCATAAGCAACCATTTCTGACTAAAAAACACATGTGAAAAATTGTGGAAATAGCATTTAGGAAATAAACTCTTAATAATTCTTAAACAAAATTGTCATCTCACCTCTTCAGCTTTGGTGTCATGTTCCCCAGAGAGACTCATTTTAGAGGCAGGACCCCCTCCTCTCTCTCTCCCCAGAGAGACTCATTTTAGAGGCAGGGCCCCCCTCCTCTCTCTCCCCAGAGACTCATTTTAGAGGCAGGGACCCTCTCCTCTCTCTCCCCAGAGACTCATTTTAGAGCCAGGGACCCCCTCCTCTCTCTCCCCAGAGAGACTCATTTTAGACCACTGACCCCTAAACAGAGATGCAGCATGTTGGTTGTAGTTAACACAGTAATTATTGAATGTGAATTGTTATCATTTATTAATTATCTCTTATAAAACATTTACTAACAGACATATCGAAACAGTCAGGTGATTTAATGCAATCACATGAATATGTAGTTGTGACATCTCTTCACCATGGCCATGTCACACACTTATTTGTATTCATTAAAAGTCAGCCATTTATTATTTTTGAATCTGTTCTTCGCTCTGGATAAGAGCGTCTGCTAAATGACTAAAATGTAAAATGTAAACATATCTGAGAATGTAGACAGAAGGGCTAAAACAGGCTTGATTGATCGGGGGGGATCAGTGATCTATACAGAAAGGTCTTTTGCAACAATTAAGACATTTTATATTATTTAAAGTAGGCTAGGTTATAATGTATAACAGTTTTTTTGTTGTTGTGTAAAGCAGATCAAGGTCTATACCTCAGCCAGTGGCGACCCGTCATTCAGGGCAGGTGGCCTTTCCTGTTTTGCATGTTATTGTGGCATTAATACGTGTCACATATCAGTTCGCTAACAACGTAAAAAAGATATACACTACCGGTCAAAAGTTTTAGAACACATTCAAGGGTTTGTCTTTATTTTTACTATTTTCTACATTGTAGAATAATAGTGAAGACATCAACACTATGGAATAACACATATAGAATCATGTAGTAACCAAAAAAGTGTTAAACAAATCAAAATATATTTCATATTTGAGATTCTTCAAATAGCCACCCTTTGCCTTGATGACAGCTTTGCACACTCAGCTCAGCTGGTAGAGCACGGCGCTTGTAACGCTAAGGTAGTGGGTTCGATCCCCGGGACCACCCATACACAAAAAAAAATGTATGCACGCATGACTGTAAGTCGCTTTGGATAAAAGCGTCTGCTAAATGGCATATTATTATTATTATTATTCTCTCAACCAGCAACCCGTTATTCAGGGCAGGTGCCTTTCCTGTTTTGCATGTTATTTTGGCATTAATACGTGTCACATATCAGTTTGCAAAAATTTTTAAAATAAATAAATATATATATATATAATTGAGTTAATAAAGCCGCATACAAACATGGTCTCTTTTTTGTTTCTTGAGTAAGGCAGCTCCAAAATGCAGGAGTTTCAGCCTAGCTCAGTGCTTTCTGTGGTGGAGGGGCAAGCCAGAAGAAAATACGGAGCGCTGTGCCGTGATTGGCTCAGTGTTCTGTCATTCATGGGGACACTACGTCACCGCCAAGTCTAAGGGTAGAGCTAGAAAATGCAAGCCCCTTGGGTGCTGCCATAGAGTTACATTAGAAGTGCCCATCCAAGAAGGTCATTGGCCAACAGATAAAATGACATCAAATCACATTATATCTACAGTAGCTTTGATTGGACTGATCATGTCAACATCATACTTTCAAAATCTTAGCCAGCAGTCATCATCATGAATCAAGTCGACAATCTACAGGCAAATCATTTTTACTCCTTGTCATATGAAGAGAAATAATGAAGAGAAATGATAGGACAGCTGTTGGGACTCTGCTGTTGGGACTCTGCTGTTGGGACTCTGCTGTTGGGACTCTGCTGTTGGGACTCTGCTGTCGGGACTCTGCTGTCGGGACTCTGCTGTTGGGACTCTGCTGTTGGGACTCTGCTTTATGTAGGCCCTAATAGTTTGTAGTTTAGCCTAGACCTACGAGTCTGCCCGTCTTTCCTACATATCAACACATTCATCCGACTTCTAATGTTACAGAGAAATATGTGCCACAGTTTCAACAGCCATTGTGTAACTGCGTAGGCTACACACTTACTTTCACGTTCATATGAGGAAATCACATAACTTCTTACAGTCGCTGGTGAAGCCGCCTGTTCTCTTGTAGATGAAGTAGCTTTTATAGGCAACTCATTCAACCAGCCTAAACAACAGTAAATAAAAGATGTCAAATGGTCAAAAGTCAATCCTGATATAGCCATGTACATCAAAGAGTGGTGTATGCTACAGATGTAGGATCTTAATTTTAGCCAGTTTGGCTACAGCAGGAAAAATAATCCTGCAGCAACAGGACATTTGAATTATTATGTGGATTATAATTAATGAACAATTATTTTAATAGAAAAGTGGAATTGATCATCTTCAGAAACCTTTTTTAAAGCTTAAATACACTCAAATACACTACAAGTTTTAGTTATCCTGCAACAGGGTGATCAAATTAAGATCCTACATCTGTACATAGATTATGTTTTTATCTAAATAAGGCAGTTTGAGTTATTAGCAATAACGTTGCAACTGTCAGCTGCTGTAAACCTATGTGATTGGATGTTATAGACCCCCATCTGAACAGTTTCTTTCCCCATGCTGTAGCCCTCACCAACTGGCCATCTGGTCCATAGAGACTAAAGGACTATACACTCTATGCTGCACACCACATCAAGCCATCTCTGAACTGTACACTACCATCTGGCCCATAGAGACTAAAGGACTATACACTCTATGCTGCTCACCACATCAAGCCATCTCTGAACTGTACACTACCATCTGGTCCATAGAGACTAAAGGACTATACACTCTATGCTGCACACCACATCAAGCCATCTCTGAACTGTACACTACCATCTGGCCCATAGAGACTAAAGGACTATACACTCTATGCTGCACACCACATCAAGCCGTCTCTGAACTGTACACTACCATCTGGCCCATAGAGACTAAAGGACTATACACTCTATGCTGCACACCACATCAAGCCATCTCTGAACTGTACACTACCATCTGGCCCATAGAGACTCTATGCTGCACACCACATCAAGCCATCTCTGAACTGTACACTAAATAACTGAACTATACTGCATTAGCACTCTGTTCATCTCTCTTAGATATATTTATACTGGTACTGTATATGTGGACATCCACCGTATATCAACTGTATATCCACTGTACTGTATATCTGTATATCAGCTGTATACCCACTGTACTATATATCTGTATATCAACTGTATACCCACTGTACTGTATATCTGTATACCAACTGTATTCCCACTGTACTGTATATCTGTATACCAACTGTATTCCCACTGTACTGTATATCTGTATACAAACTGTATTCCCACTGTACTGTATATCTGTATACCAACTGTATTCCCACTGTACTGTATATCTGTATACCAACTGTATTCCCACTGTACTGTATATCTGTATATCAACTGTATTCCCACTGTACTGTATATCTGTATACCAACTGTATTCCCACTGTACTGTATATCTGTATACCAACTGTATTCCCACTGTACTGTATATCTGTATACCAACTGTATTCCCAATGTACTGTATATCTGTATACCAACTGTATTCCCACTGTACTGTATATCTGTATACCAACTGTATTCCCACTGTACTGTATATCTGTATACCAACTGTATTCCCACTGTACTGTATATCTGTATATCAACTGTATTCCCACTGTACTGTATATCTGTATATCAACTGTATTCCCAATGTACTGTATATCTGTATATCAACTGTATTCCCACTGTACTGTATATCTGTATATCAACTGTATTCCCACTGTACTGTATATCTGTATACCAACTGTATTCCCACTGTACTGTATATCTGTATATAAACTGTATTCCCACTGTACTGTATATCTGTATACCAACTGTATTCCACCTGTACTGTATATCTGTATACCAACTGTATTCCCACTGTACTGTATATCAACTGTATTCCCACTGTACTGTATATCTGTATATCAACTGTATTCCCAATGTACTGTATATCTGTATACCAACTGTATTCCCACTGTACTGTAAATCTGTATACCAACTGTATTCCCACTGTACTGTATATCTGTATACCAACTGTATACCCACTGTACTGTATATCTGTATATCCACTGATCATTCTCTTATAGCTCTATGCTCACTCTTCCTAGCTGTGTATAATGTTGTACAGACATTTGTGTAAACTCTTCTGTCTGTATTCTGTCTCTAAATGTTGTCTGTCACTATCACCATGTAGAATTATGTGTACAGATGTAGGATCTTAATTTGATCACCCCCCACTGCAGAATAACTTTCCCGCAATGCAGGAAATGTAAAACTTGTAGTGTATTTGAGGTTTTAAAAGGCTTCTGAAGATTGTAATTTCCACTTAGAAATGTCAGACTTGAGATTCCCTTAATAGAAATGTATCAACCGCTACAAAAATGTCCATTAATTATAATTAACATAATAATTCACATTTCCTGTTCCTGCAGGAATATTTTCCTGCTGTAGCAAACTGGCTCAAATTAAGATCCTACATCTGTATGTGCAAATGTACTTGGCGAATAAAGGTGATTCTGATTCTGCAACGGTTGAGTCTTGAATATTGATATATTGAATTTGACTTGCCCATGTTCAGTTATCACCATTTTGTATGATTAGACTGACACAAACCTGTCTCAGTAGAAGTAGACTGTTAGGTCTGAGTGTTTTACTTCCATTCACTGTACAAAAATTACACCATACATTTAATTTCTCTACACACTTTACAATCATAGTCCACCCCTCAGGCTAAGTTCAGGTTACAGCATCAGGCAGGCATCAACAGCCGAGTTGTAGGCTACAACCTGGGTCGTATTCATTAGTTTACTCCGCAGCCAACAGTTTTAAAAAGTTGCATAAACAGTTTACTCCAAACAATGTACAACGTGACCTAAACGGTTTCTGTTGCCAAATGTTTTTCTACGGTGGGCATTAATGAACACACACAACCTGTTTTGAGGAAGAGTAAGTTGTTGTTAGTCTTTCCACAGTATTTATTTGTCTCTCTTTCACACAACATACCTTCCTGAGTGAAAAGAGTTAACAGTAGATTAGAAAGAGAAAATGTTGTTGCTTGTTGTGTTTTAAGCCAGTTTTGAGAAGACAAGTCTATAGACCTTTGATACAGTACACTCTTAGAAAAAAGAGTTCCAAAAGGGTCCTCTGGTTGTCCCCATAGGAGAACGCTTTTGGGTTCCAGGTAAAACCTTTCTGGCTTCCATGTAGAACCCTCTATGGAAAGGATTCTTCATGGAACCCAAAAGGGTTCTACCTAGGACCAAAAAGGGTTCTACAAAGGGTTCTCCTATGGGGACAGCCAAAGAACCCTTTTAGATTAAAGATACTGTAGGAGTGATCACCCTGGGGCACACAGATGGAAACAGAACGAATTCACATCCCGCATCTAATTTATATTGAACACATGTTAAGGAGAGTAGGCCTATTATAACACTCTGTCACCAAAATATTCATCAACTATATGAATACACATAACAATATCATCAACTATATTAATATCATAACGATATCATAAACTATATGAATACACATAACAATATCATAAACTATATTAATACACATAACAATATCATCAACTATATGAATACACATAACAATATCATCAACTATATGAATACACATAACAATATCATCAACTATATTAATACACATAACAATATCATCAACTATATGAATACACATAACAATATCATCAACTATATGAATACACATAACAATATCATCAACTATATTAATATCATAACAATATCATCAACTATATGAATACACATAACAATATCATCAACTATATTAATACACATAACAATATCATCAACTATATTAATACACATAACAATATCATCAACTATATTAATACACATAACAATATCATCAACTATATTAATATCATAACAATATCATCAACTATATGAATACACATAACAATATCATCAACTATATTAATACACATAACAATATCATCAACTATATGAATACACATAACAATATCATCAACTATATGAATACACATAACAATATCATCAACTATATTAATATCATAACAATCGTCGTCTTACCTTTTATATGTCTCTCAATAGAAGCAGAGTCTGGAATGATCATTCAGTCACTGAAAGTTACTTTCGTTTGCTGAACCTATTTACATATCAGGTTCCTCCCTCTTACTCTCACTCTCATTCACACTCTCACTCACTCTCACTCTCACTCTCACTCTCACTCTCACTCTCACTCTCACTCTCACTCTCACTCTCACTCTCACTCTCACTCTCACTCTCACTCTCACTCTCACTCTCACTCTCACTCTCATTGTCATTTCATTCGTCAGTTCTACCAGCTAATGTGATATTTTTAGATTCCATAACATTTGAGGACATAACTTAAGACTATGTATTTTCAATGTTTTGTTCACCTACAATCTAACCACAAATCTGTCCATCTTTTCCCCTCCCTTTCTGGCTGACCTCCTCCTTCCCTTCTAAGTTCAAGTGTGTTTATTTATTATATACACTGTGTGTACAAAACATTAGGAATACCTGCTTTTTCCATGACATAGACTAACCAGGTGAATCCAGGTGAAAGCTATGATCCCTTATTGATGTTATGGAGGACTGTGGTGGTCATGACATTCTGTCAGCCGGTGATTGTCATTCAGATAACTGCCGGTCTCATGCTTATTGTCCTTAACTAACATAAACACGTTTACCATCTCCTGGCTTCCACGCATAGCCTACAAGCCACTGATGCGGACCTTTGGAACATCTACATTTGCAAAAGTCTAATAAATCCATTGAATATAGCCTACACCATCACAATAACTCTATGTATTTATTTTAGACAGGTATACAGACACATGACATGAAGAAAATGTAGCCTACTTCAGAAGAACACACTCATGAACACAATCATGCTGGCTCCCTCTTATTATCAATGGCTCCTGCACAACTGCTACCACCCACATCAACATTCCATTCCAGGAACGGCCTCGCTACACGACAACAATCACTGGAAAACAACGACAGTTTCTAGAAATGTACACAAAAAGAAACCTGCTTAGTGACAGTCCCTGTTCTCCTGCCTTCTTTAGGGAGAAGAACGTCAACGACAGTTTTGCTAGCTAGCTGGCTAAGTTTTCTACCTGGTGTAGCTAGCTAACGTTTTGACGTCATTGGTTCCTCCATGAATGAGGTGTGGCATCAAAGTAACGTGATGACCACTTCAAGGTCGTAGGCTTTCATAATATAATTTCTATAGAATATATAATATTCATTCATTAAAAAAAAGTGTTAACCACAAAGTATGGGCTTGTTGTTTTGTTTTGGATTTATTGCTTTCATGTTTATTATTGTTGTTTCATGTTTCATGTTTAATATTGTTGTTTCATGTTTCATGTAGGCCTAATTATAATGTAAATTGCCTCATGCAGCGCGACACATCTCCTTCGCATAGAGTTGATCAGGCTGCTGCCCACACGACCCCAGTACAGTTGGAACCGGATGAATCTGTGAAGAGCACACTTCTCCAGCGTGCCAGTGGCCATCGAAGGTGAGCATTTGCCCGATGCAGTCATTTATGACACCGAACTGCAGTAAGGTCAAGACCCTGGTGAGGACGACGAGTACGCAGATGAGCTTCCCTGAGACTGTTTCTGACAGTTTGTGCAGAAATTATTTGGTTATGCAAACCCACAGTTTCATCAGCTGTCCGGGTGGATGGTTTCAGACGATCCCACAGGTGAAGAAGCCGGATGTGGAGGTCCTGGGCTGACGTGATTACACATGGTCTGCGGTTGTGAGGCCGGTTGGACGTACTGCCAAATTCTCTAAAACAATGTTGGAGGGGGCTTATGGTAGTGAAATGTACATTCAACATTCAATTCTCATTCAACAGCTCTGGTGGACATTCATGCAATCAGGATGCCAATTGCATGCTCCCTCAAAACTTGATACATCTGTGGCGTTGTGTTGTGAGACAAAACTGCACATTTTTTAGACCTGAGTGACCCAGTGGGTTGGATGATGAGATGTCCAGCAGTGGAAGACCTGAGTGACCCAGTGGGTTGGATGATGAGATGTCCAGCAGTGGAAGATCTGAGTGACCCAGTGGGTTGGATGATGAGATGTCCAGCAGTGGAAGACCTGAGTGACCCAGTGGGTTGGATGATGAGATGTCCAGCAGTGGAAGACCTGAGTGACCCAGTGGGTTGGATGATGAGATGTCCAGCAGTGGAAGACCTGAGTGACCCAGTGGGTTGGATGATGAGATGTCCAGCAGTGGAAGACCTGAGTGACCCAGTGGGTTGGATGATGAGATGTCCAGCAGTGGAAGACCGGAGTGACCCAGTGGGTTGGATGATGAGATGTCCAGCAGTGGAAGACCTGAGTGACCCAGTGGGTTGGATGATGAGATGTCCAGCAGTGGAAGACCTGAGTGACCCAGTGGGTTGGATGATGAGATGTCCAGCAGTGGAAGACCTGAGTGACCCAGTGGGTTTGTAGGGGAAGTAAGGGGGAGGTTCTCCTGATCACCAAGGTCAGCAGGGAATGGGGACATTCACATCATGTCGTCCAATGGAGGGAATCACCAGACCTGAACTCAAAGAAAATATTTCTTTATCAGAAATGTTCTAGTCAAATTACCAAAAGGTAACTGCAAAAGTGCCAAATCACTGTCACTTCCTATAATAACATGACACTTATCAGAATGTTTTCTTGCTGATATCACAACACAGGCTGTCATTGGAAAATACATACAGTGAAAAGGAAAACAGCAAATCTAGGGGGTAGGGGTTTGTTCATGCAAGAACCAATGGGGTCAAAATTAGCTAAGATTAGCCCGCTAGCTAGCAAAACTTTCCTAGATGTTCTTCTCCCTAAAGAATGCAGGAGAACAGGGACTACCACTTAGCAGGAGTTATTTGTGTACATTTGGAGAAACTGTTGTTGTTTTCCAACCAGTGTTGTTGTGTAGTGACCCGTCTGTCTCAACGACCGTTCCTGGAATGGAATGTTGATATGGGTGGTAGTAGTCACGTGGAACCTATTGATAATAAGATATATGATCAGAAAGGTTCAAATATGAACCCATTGATCAGGAAAGGTTCCCAGACGAACTCTCCAAAGGTAAGAACCTTTTTTACATTTCAACTTTTCCTAATTGAACCCCTAATTCTTAGTGTGTTCTTCTGAAATAGGCTACATTTTCTTAATGTCATGTTTCTTTAGACCTGTCTAAAATAAATAATTTTACATTTGAGTCATTTAGCAGACGCTCTTATCCAGAGCGACTTACAGTTAGTGAATGCATATGTGGTATCTAAGGAATTTATGACTTTGTTAATGTTTACAAATGGTAGCTTAGAGAATATTGATTTAGCCCAGGAAGACATCTGGGGAGCAGTTTAGAAGGGCACCATAAAAACAGAGGAAGTCTGTTGTGTGAACTCCTGGGAGTGGTCTGTAGGGGAAACACCCATATCAGATTACATAGGATATATACTATGGTTTTGGGACAAAGGACGGTGAGAATAGCATATTTAGAATTTGGGTCGGCTGTTCTCCGGATGCCTGCAGGTAAATCTGTAAAACGATGCTGAAATACTTTATGAATAAACCTCTATGATCTAAGTACAGTGTCAGCGGATCTCCTTGTTCTCACAGCCTGATAGCAAAAGGGCCGAGACTCAACACATACATTTTCATACTGGAGTTATTGTGATGGTGTAGGCTATATTGAATGGATTTATTAGACTTTTTAAATGTAGATGTTCCAAAGGTCCGCATCAGTGGCTTGTAGGCTATGCGTGGAATCCAGGAAATGCTAAATGTGTTGATGTTAATTAAGGTCAATAAGCATGAGACCGGCAGTTGTCTGAATGACAATCACCAGCTGACAGAATGGCATGACCGACACAGCTTTAGGTGACATCAATAAGGGATCATATCTTTCACCTGGATTCACCTGGTCAGTCTATGTCATGGAAAGAGCAGGTATTTCTAATGTTTTGTCCACACTGTGTATATCATGTGTATATAATAAATAAACACACATGAACTTAGAAGGGAAGGTGGAGGGAAGCCATAAAGGGAGGGGAAAAGATGGACAGATTTGTGGTTAGATTGTAGGTGAACATAACTTAGAAAATACACAGGCCCTTAAGTAATGTGTCCTCAAATATGATTTAATCTAAAAATCTCACATTAGCTGACGAAATGAAATGAATCATAGAGGTCTTATAACTAATTCCATTCTACAGGCTCATTTGTTTTGTCTCGTGTTTATATTCATATACCCTTGGGGCCATGTAGCTTCGTATCTGTCATGTTTGGAGTTGTGTTGTGCTGTTATGCCTTTATAGTTGAGTTGCCTTGGTCCTGTCAGTATACAGTAACTTTAAAGAGGAACTGCACCTAAAAAAACACACTTCTCATTTAGAAAACAGCCTCTGTGGGACCGAAATGAGTGAGAAACATTCATTCTTCTGTCAAAATTGACTACAGAATGTAAAGAGGATGGCAGCTGACGGCTGGCAGCACACAAGTAATCATCCATTTGGAGTGAAGCTGCACGCGACCCAATAGTAATGCCTGTGGTACATTTGAGTTGACTTTAGATATCTCTATGGGGCTAGTTAGGGACCATCGGTAAATTACACAATGTTCATGGGACAATATGTAAAAATGTCAATAGCTCCAAATAGCTTGAATTACTTAAAAATCTAATCAACTATACATTTTACTTGAAATAATTTAAAGAGAAAATGTAAAGATATGACACTATTGTCTCATTTTCATTGTGAAATTTATTGCCGGTCCCTAACTAGCCCCTGATATAGGCTATCCAAAGCCAGTCAGGTGATATGTCCCTAACTAGACCCTGATATAGGCTATCCAAAGCCAGTCAGGTGACATGTCCCTAACTAGACCCTGATATAGGCTATCCAAAGCCAGTCAGGTGACATTTGGGAACCTGTAAAGACACACAAGAGACACCCACATCAAACCACACCCCAAAACCAACTCACGTTTGAATTCAGTCATGGCCGCTAGCATTTCTTAACGAACCCAATCTAAAACGAGGCCAAATCAGGAAGTGCAGTCGCCCTTTAAAAATAACTAATGACATGTTGCACCTCAACCTTTCTACCTTTCAGATGATCCAAGGAGGAGGACAGATGACAACAGCAGGCCAGTGGATCCCTTAGAACAGCAGCAGCCAGGGGCAAATGGTAGGGAGGAGGATGATTTAGGTGACCCAGACACAGGCCTTGGGCTGAGGCTGTCATTACATTGTGTCAGCCGGTTATTGTCATGTAAAAGACTGTCGGTCTCACAGTAATTTACCGTTAATTAACATAAACACATTTAGCATCTCCAGGCCTCCACTGCATACAAGCCGCATACAAGCCGCTGATGCGCGCCTTTGGAAAACCTATATTTAAAAAGTCTAATAAATCAATTTAATATATACAATAAATCCATTATTTATTTTAGGCAGATCTAAATAAACATGATATGAAGAAAATGTATTTCAGAAGAACAGAATATGAGTGGCCTACTGTATGTTATCTCTCTATGCTCCAGGCCATAGGCTGTAGGCTTGTTCATTAAGCAGACAAGACAGGCCTATGCTTATGAGTCCTGGGCCATTATTTTACATTATATGATTTTATAGTAAGAAGAATATCATTGAATTTAGCTGAATAAAATAGAAAGGATATTTTTCCCATTCCGGAGCATGTGCTCATATGAAGTAGCTATGATGAGCATAAAAGTGATCATTTGAAACAGTTATTTGGAAACTTCAGCTGTGAATGATACAAACCTGCAAGAAATAATAATCCAAGAGCCATTTTAATAATAATTTATAATCCAAGAACAATGTTAATAGTAATTTATAATCCAAGAGCCATTTTAATAATAATTTATAATCCAAGAACCCTTTTAATAATAATGTATAATCCAAGAACCATGTTAATAATAATTTATAATCCAATAACCATTTTAATAATAATTTATAATCCAATAACCATTTTAATAATAATTTATAATCCAATAACCATTTTAATAATAATGTATAATCCAAGAACCATGTTAATAATAATTTATAATCCAATAACCATTTTAATAATAATTTCTAATCCCACCATTCTCTGTTTGTTATTGTTTCTCTTCACTGGCCCCGATACTATTATTATTAATAATAATACTAATAATATTATTCTGAAACCTAGAATGTCTTAGAAATCAAAACATATATGGGCTGCATGATGCATCAGAAGAGATTACTCAACAGTCTTGTGGAATTGACTGATGACTGATGACTGATGACTGATGACTGATGACTGTGGTCATGACTGATGACTGATGACTGATGACTGCGGTCATGACTGATGACTGCCGGTGTGGCAGTGATACAGTCACCGCAACAGCCCTATAGAGGTCCAAAACATTGTTAAGCTACCCCAGTATCCCCTTGATCGCTTTGGATTGCAAAACTAAAGAGAAACACCAACAGAAGAATAGGATATGATGGAGAGAGACACCAGACAAGATACAGAGACAGCAACAGAAGAATAGGATATGATGGAGAGAGACACCAGACAAGACACAGAGACAGCAACAGAATAATATGATATGATGGAGAGAGACACCAGACAAGACACAGAGACAGCAACAGAAGAATAGGATATGATGGAGAGAGACACCAGACAAGACACAGAGACAACAACAGAAGAATAGGATATGATGGAGAGAGACACACTAGACAAGACGAGGAAGACATATTGATGGGGAGAGAGGAGCTGTTACCCCTGGGGAGAGAGGAGCTGTTACCCCTGGGGAGAGAGGAGCTGCTACCCCTGGGGAGAGAGGAGCTGCTACCCCTGGGGAGAGAGGAGCTGCTACCCCTGGGGAGAGAGGTGCTGATACCCCTGGGGAGAGAGGAACTGTTACCCCTGGGGAGAGAGGAACTGCTACCCCTGGGGAGAGAAGAGCTGATACCCCTGGTGAGAGAGGGGCTGCAACCAGGAGAGACTGCGACCCTGCTCAGGAAGAGCTTAACGATTGGTGATTGTTGGGGCACGTTTGGCAGGAGCTTCAGTGACAAAAACTGCTCAACTTGCTGATGTTTCACAATGTGCCATGGCTGTCTCTGTCACCAGGTCTCAACCCAATTGAACACTTATGGGAGATTCTGGAGAGGCGCCTGAAAGAACGTTTTCCACCACCATCAACAAAACACCAAATGATGGAATTTCTCGTGGAAGAATGATGTCACATCCCTCCAATAGAGTTCCAGACACTTGTAGAATGTATGCCAAGGCACATTGTAAGAGCTATAAAGAGACAGGGAGTGGAGAACAGGTAGAACCTGATTATGTAAATGAGCAGAACAAACGGAAGGAACTTTAGCTGACCGAATGATCATTTCAGACTCTACTTCTATTGAGAGACATATAAAAGGTAAGACGACGATTGTTATGATATTAATATAGTTGATGATATTGTTATGTGTATTAATATAGTTGATGATATTGTTATGTGTATTAATATAGTTGATAATATTGTTATGTGTATTAATATAGTTGATGATATTGTTATGTGTAATGATATAGTTGATGATATTGTTATGTGTACTGTATTAATATAGTTGATGATATTGTTATGTGTATTAAGATAGTTGATGATATTGTTATGTGTATTAAGATAGTTGATGATATTGTTATGTGTATTAATATAGTTGATTATATTGTTATGTGTATTAATATAGTTGATTCTATTGTTATGTGTATTAATATAGTTGATGACATTGTTACAGTGGGGAAAAAAAGTATTTAGTCCGCCACCAATTGTGCAAGTTCTCCCACTTAAAAAGATGAGAGAGGCCTGTAATTTTCATCATAGGAACACGCCAACTATGACAGACAAATTGAGAAAAAAAATCCAGAACATCACATTGTAGGATTTTTAATTAATTTATTTGCAAATTATGGTGGAAAATAAGTATTTGGTCACCTACAAACAAGCAAGATTTCTGGCTCTCACAGACCTGTAACTTCTTCTGTAAGAGGCTCCTCTGTCCTCCACTAGTTACCTGTATTAATGGCACCTGTTTGAACTTGTTATCAGTATAAAATACACCTGTCCACAACCTCAAACTCCACTATGGCCAAGACCAAAGAGCTGTCAAAGGACACCAGAAACAAAATTGTAGACCTGCACCAGGCTGGGAAGACTGAATCTGCAATAGGTAAGCAGCTTGGTTTGAAGAAATCAACTGTGGGAGCAATTATTAGGAAATGGAAGACATACAAGACCACTGACAATCTCCCTCGATCTGGGGCTCCACGCAAGATCTCACCCCGTGGGGTCAAAATGATCACAAGAACGGTGAGCAAAAATCCCAGAAAAACATGGGGGACCTAGTGAATGACCTGCAGAGAGCTGGGACCAAAGTAACAAAGCCTACCATCAGTAACACAATACGCCGCCAGGGACTCAAATCCTGCAGTGCCAGACGTGTCCCCCTGCTTAAGCCAGTACATGTCCAGGCCCGTCTGAAGTTTGCTAGTGTGCATTTGGATGATCCAGAAGAGGATTGGGAGAATGTCATATGGTCAGATGAAACCAAAATATAACTTTTTGGTAAAAACTCAACTCGTCGTGTTTGGAGGACAAAGAATGCTGAGTTGCATCCAAAGAACACCATACCTACTGTGAAGCATGGGGGTGGAAACATCATGCTTTGGGGCTGTTTTTCTGCGCAGGGACCAGGACGACTGATCCGTGTAAAGGAAAGAATGAATGGGCCATGTATCGTGAGATTTTGAGTGAAAACCTCCTTCCATCAGCAAGGGCATTGAAGATGAAATATGGCTGGGTCTTTCAGCATGACAATGATCCCAAACACACCGCCCGGGCAATGAAGGAGTGGCTTCGTAAGAAGCATTTCAAGGTCCTGGAGTGGCCTAGCCAGTCTCCAGATCTCAACCCCATAGAAAATCTTTGGAGGGAGTTGAAAGTCTGTGTTGCCCAGCGACAGCCCCAAAACATCACTGCTCTAGAGGAGATCTGCATGGAGGAATGGGCCAAAATACCAGCAACAGTGTGTGAAAACCTTGTGAAGACTTACAGAAAACGTTTGACCTGTGTCATTGCCAACAAAGGGTATATAACAAAGTATTGAGAAACTTTTGTTATTGACCAAATACTTATTTTCCACCATAATTTGCTAATAAATTCATAAAAAATCCTACAATGTGATTTTCTGGATTTTTTCTCTCATTTTGTCTGTCATATTTGACGTGTACCTATGATGAAAATTACAGGCCTCTCTCATCTTTTTAAGTGGGAGAACTTGCACAATTGGTGGCTGACTAAATACTTTTTTTCCCCACTGTATGTGTATTAAGATAGTTGATGATATTGTTATGTGTATTAATATAGTTGATGATATTTTGTGTGGACAGAGTGTTATAATAGGCCTACACTCCATAAAATTGTATTTTATGTAAATTAGATGCGTGGGGTGAATTAATTCTGTGCCCAATATGTTCCCCAGGGTGATCTCCTTCATAATAGTCCTATAGACTATATGTGTTCCCCAGGGTGATCTCCTTCATAATAGTCCTATAGACTATATGTGTTCCCCAGGGTGATCTCCTTCATAATAGTCCTATAGACTATATGTGTTCCCCAGGGTGATCTCCTTCATAATAGTCCTATAGACTATATGTGTTCCCCAGGGTGATCTCCTTCATAATAGTCCTATAGACTATATGTGTTCCCCAGGGTGATCTCCTTCATAATAGTCCTATAGACTATATGTGTTCCCCAGGGTGATCTCCTTCATAATAGTCCTATAGACTATATGTGTTCCCCAGGGTGATCTCCTTCATAATAGTCCTATAGGCTTGTCTTCTCAAAACAAGCTTAAAACACAACAAGCAACAAACAAACATTGTCTCTTTCGAATCCTCTTCCGAACCCTATTGGTTCGATGCATAGGGTGTTTGCCTTTCTCGCCAGAGACCCGGGTTCTCTTCCCTGCCCCGCTGTTCGCAACAATATTAATATCATAGATTACTTGTTGAAGAAAGAGACACAATAAAATGAATTAAAGGATTTCAGGAAGATATCAGTAAGTCCTGATATAGAGTTGTCTTTTGGGTTCAGCCTTCTAGCTTCCTTTATCAATAGGGTGAAATATAATAAATGACATGGTCTCAGAGTTGGGAGATAACCAGTCCCAGTTTAAATCACCATGACAACCATTTCATTATTTCCCCAGCGCAGCAAGGGAATCTAGAGACTCAACCTTTGCAGAATCAGAATCACCTTTAAGTACATTTACACATACATATGTAGGATCTTAATTTGAGCCAATGATTATTAATGGACATTTTTGTAGTGGCCGAAACATTCTTAAGAAAAAATGTAGTCTAAAATGTATGTGGAAATGACAAACTTCAGAAGCCTTTTTAAACCTCAAATACACTGCAGGAAAGTTCAAATTAAGATCCTACATCTTTACTCAGAATTGTACTTGGTGATATGGTACTGCTAGTGATAGACAACATTTAGAGACAGAATACAGACAGAGGAGTTTACACAAAGTTTACGTACAACATTATACACACATAGCTAGAGTGAGCATTGAGCTATAAGAGAAGGAGCAGTGGATATACTTTTTTTTTTTTTTTTTGTCATTTAGCAGACACTCTTATCCAGAGCGACTTACAGTTAGTTCATACATTATTATTATTATTATTTTTTTTTTATACTGGTCCCCCATGGGAATCGAACCCACAACCCTGGCGTTGCAAACGCCATGCTCAATCTTCAAGTTTGCAGACGACACAACAGTAGTAGGCCTGATTACCAACAATGATGAGACAGCCTACAGGGAGGAGGTGAGGGCCCTGGGAGTGTGGTGCCAGGAAAATAACCTCTCACTCAACGTCAACAAAATGAAGGAGCTGATCGTGGACTTCAGGAAACAGCAGAGGGAGCACCCACCTATCCACATCGACGGGACCGCAGTGGAGAAGGTGAAAAGCTTCAAGTTCCTCGGCGTACACATCACTGACAAACTGAAATGGTCCACCCACACAGACAGTGTGGTGAACATGGCACAACAGCACCTCTTCAACCTCAGGGGGCTGAAGAAATGTGGCTTGGCACCTAAAACCCTCACAAACCTTTACAGATGAACAATTGAGAGCATCCTGTCAGGCTGTATCACCACCTGGTACGGCAACTGCACCACCTGCAACCGCAGGGCTCTCCAGAGGGTTGTGCGGTCTGCCCAACGCATCACCGGGGGTAAACTACCTGCCCTCCAGGACACCTACAACACCCAATGTCACAGGAAGGCCAAAAAGATCATCAAAGACATCAACCACCCGAGCCAAAGCCTGTTCACCCCACTATCATCCAGAAGGCTAGTACAGGTGCATCAAAGCTGGGACCGAGAGACTGAGGAACAGCTTCTATCTCAAGGCCATCAGACTGTTAAATAGCCATCACTAGCACCTTAGAGTATGCTGCTGCTGCCTATTGAAATCAATGGGCACTTTAAGAAATGGAACACCAGTCACTTTAATAATGTTTACATATTTTGCATTACTCATCTCATATGTATATACTGTAATCTATTCTATTCTACTGTATTTTAGTCTAAGCTGCTCTGACATTGCTCGTCCAAATATTTATATATTCTTAATTCCATTCCTTTACTTTAGATTAGTGTGTATTGTGTGTATTGTTGTGAATTTGTTAGATATGACTTGTTATATACTACTGCCCTGTTGGAGCTAGAAACACAAGCATTTCACTACACCCAGAATAACATCTGCTCAACATGTGTATGTGGACATTACAATTGGATTTGATTTGATTTGATGTGAGAGTTGTGTGAGTGTTGAAATGACAGGTTAAGTGATTGAAATGCAGATAATAAGAGGATGGAAATTTTGATAATAACAGGATTGAAATTTAGATGATAAGAAATATGATTACTATTAAGTACTGAGTGAATGAGAGCTGTCAGGGGACTAGAAAGAGTGTGAAAGAGGTGTGTGTCTGGATGATATAAATAATGATCTCTACGGGTTCTGTCCACCACCGCCCGTCAGACCTATAGGTAGAGAGGATAACATGTCTCACCAGAGGATAACATGTCTCACCAGAGGATAACATGTCTCACTAGAGAATAACATGTCTCACCAGAGGATAACATGTCTCACCAGTGGATAACATGTCTCACCAGAGGATAACATGTCTCACCAGAGGATAACATGTCTCACTAGAGAATAACATGTCTCAACAGAGGATAACATGTCTCACCAGAGGATAACATGTCTCACCAGAGGATAACATGTCTCACCAGTGGATAACATGTCTCACCAGAGGATAACATGTCTCACCAGAGGATAACATGTCTCACCAGAGGATAACATGTCTCACCAGAGGATAACATGTCTCATTAGAGGATAACATGTCTCACCAGAGGATAACATGTCTCATTAGAGGTTAACATGTCTCACCAGAGGATAACATGTCTCACCAGAGGATAACATGTCTCACCAGAGGATAACATGTCTCAACAGAGGATAACATGTCTCATTAGAGGGTAACATGTCTCATTAGAGGATAACATGTCTCAACAGAGGATAACATGTCTCACCAGAGGATAACATGTCTCATTAGAGGATGACATGTCTCATTAGAGGATAACATGTCTCATTAGAGGATAACATGTCTCATTAGAGGTTAACATGTCTCACCAGAGGATAACATGTCTCACCAGAGGATAACATGTCTCATTAGAGGATGACATGTCTCATTAGAGGATAACATGTCTCATTAGAGGATAACATGTCTCATTAGAGGTTAACATGTCTCACCAGAGGATAACATGTCTCACCAGAGGATAACATGTCTCATTAGAGGATAACATGTCTCAACAGAGGATAACATGTCTCATTAGAGGTTAACATGTCTCATTAGAGGTTAACATGTCTCACCAGAGGATAACATGTCTCATTAGAGGTTAACATGTCTCACCAGAGGATAACATGTCTCACCAGAGGATAACATGTCTCATTAGAGGATAACATGTCTCAACAGAGGATAACATGTCTCATTAGAGGATAACATGTCTCATTAGAGGTTAACATGTCTCACCAGAGGATAACATGTCTCACCAGAGGATAACATGTCTCATTAGAGGATAACATGTCTCAACAGAGGATAACATGTCTCAACAGATAACATGTCTCACTAGAGAATAACATGTCTCATTAGAGGATAACATGTCTCATTAGAGGATAACATGTCTCACCAGAGGATAACATGTCTCAGCAGATAACATGTCTAACCAGTGGATAACATGTCTCACCAGTGGATAACATGTCTCACCAGTGGATAACATGTCTCACCAGAGGATAACATGTCTCACCAGAGGATAACATGTCTCATTAGAGGATAACATTTCTCATTAGAGGATATCATGTCTCAGCAGATAACATGTCTAACCAGTGGATAACATGTCTCACCAGTGGATAACATGTCTCACCAGTGGATAACATGTCTCACCAGAGGATAACATGTCTCACCAGAGGATAATATGTCTCATTAGAGGGTAACATGTCTCACTAGAGGATAACATGCCTCACCAGAGGATAACATGTCTCACTAGAGGATAACATGTCTCAGCAGATAACATGTCTCATTAGAGGGTAACATATCTCATTAGAGGGGAACATGTCTCACTAGAGGATAACATGTCTCATTAGAGGATAACATGTCTCATTAGAGGATAACATGTCTCACCAGAGGATAACATGTCTCATTAGAGGATAACATGTCTCAGCAGAGGATAACATGTCTCACCAGAGGATAACATGTCTCACCAGAGGATAACATGTCTCACCAGAGGATAACATGTCTCACCAGAGGATAACATGTCTCACCAGTGGAGTTTGATTTATAACATTATTATGTATGTGAAGAGATGAAAGGAGAGAGTACTATTACTGAATATGCTGTATGAAAAGAAAACTAGTGTAGAATATCTAAACCCTTGTATGATGTAAGAACACTAGTGGAACCAAAGCGGACATGTTTAGTAATGCCTAATAAATTTAGTCGGGGTGCACTGAACAAAACAGAAGATTGGACCAAATGGACACAGCTAAACTGGAGGATGTGAGAAGCCAACTAGAGAGACAGAACAGTAAAGGGAAAGGGAAGTGGGACGATTTCAGCTAAACTGGAGGATGTGAGAAGCCAACCAGAGAGACAGAACAGTAAAGGGAAAGGGAAGTGGGACGATTTCAGCTAAACTGGAGGATGTGAGAAGCCAACTAGAGAGACAGAACAGTAAAGGGAAAGGGAAGTGGGACGATTTCAGCTAAACTGGAGGATGTGAGAAGCCAACCAGAGAGACAGAACAGTAAAGGGAAAGGGAAGTGGGACGATTTCAGCTAAACTGGAGGATGTGAGAAGCCAACTGAAGAGAGACAGAACAGTAAAGGGAAAGGGAAGTGGGACGATTTCAGCTAAACTGGAGGATGTGAGAAGCCAACTAGAGAGACAGAACAGTAAAGGGAAAGGGAAGTGGGACGATTTCAGCTAAACTGGAGGATGTGAGAAGCCAACTAGAGAGACAGAACAGTAAAGGGAAAGGGAAGTGGGACGATTTCAGCTAAACTGGAGGATGTGAGAAGCCAACCAGAGAGACAGAACAGTAAAGGGAAAGGGAAGTGGGACGATTTCAGCTAAACTGGAGGATGTGAGAAGCCAACCAGAGAGACAGAACAGTAAAGGGAAAGGGAAGTGGGACGATTTCAGCTAAACTGGAGGATGTGAGAAGCCAACTAGAGAGACAGAACAGTAAAGGGAAAGGGAAGTGGGACGATTTCAGCTAAACTGGAGGATGTGAGAAGCCAACCAGAGAGACAGAACAGTAAAGGGAAAGGGAAGTGGGACGATTTCAGCTAAACTGGAGGATGTGAGAAGCCAACTAGAGAGACAGAACAGTAAAGGGAAAGGGAAGTGGGACGATTTCAGCTAAACTGGAGGATGTGAGAAGCCAACTAGAGAGACAGAACAGTAAAGGGAAAGTGAAGTGGGACGATTTCAGCTAAACTGGAGGATGTGAGAAGCCAACTAGAGAGACAGAACAGTAAAGGGAAAGGGAAGTGGGACGATTTCAGCTAAACTGGAGGATGTGAGAAGCCAACTAGAGAGACAGAACAGTAAAGGGAAAGGGAAGTGGGACGATTTCAGCTAAACTGGAGGATGTGAGAAGCCAACCAGAGAGACAGAACAGTAAAGGGAAAGGGAAGTGGGACGATTTCAGCTAAACTGGAGGATGTGAGAAGCCAACTAGAGAGACAGAACAGTAAAGGGAAAGGGAAGTGGGACGATTTCAGCTAAACTGGAGGATGTGAGAAGCCAACTAGAGAGACAGAACAGTAAAGGGAAAGGGAAGTGGGACGATTTCAGCTAAACTGGAGGATGTGAGAAGCCAACTAGAGAGACAGAACAGTAAAGGGAAAGGGAAGTGGGACGATTTCAGCTAAACTGGAGGATGTGAGAAGCCAACTAGAGAGACAGAACAGTAAAGGGAAAGGGAAGTGGGACGATTTCAGCTAAACTGGAGGATGTGAGAAGCCAACTAGAGAGACAGAACAGTAAAGGGAAAGGGAAGTGGGACGATTTCAGCTAAACTGGAGGATGTGAGAAGCCAACTAGAGAGACAGAACAGTAAAGGGAAAGGGAAGTGGGACGATTTCAGCTAAACTGGAGGATGTGAGAAGCCAACTAGAGAGACAGAACAGTAAAGGGAAAGGGAAGTGGGACGATTTCAGCTAAACTGGAGGATGTGAGAAGCCAACTAGAGAGACAGAACAGTAAAGGGAAAGGGAAGTGGGACGATTTCAGCTAAACTGGAGGATGTGAGAAGCCAACTAGAGAGACAGAACAGTAAAGGGAAAGGGAAGTGGGACGATTTCAGCTAAACTGGAGGATGTGAGAAGCCAACTAGAGAGACAGAACAGTAAAGGGAAAGGGAAGTGGGACGATTTCAGCTAAACTGGAGGATGTGAGAAGCCAACTAGAGAGACAGAACAGTAAAGGGAAAGGGAAGTGGGACGATTTCAGCTAAACTGGAGGATGTGAGAAGCCAACTAGAGAGACAGAACAGTAAAGGGAAAGGGAAGTGGGACGATTTCAGCTAAACTGGAGGATGTGAGAAGCCAACTAGAGAGACAGAACAGTAAAGGGAAAGGGAAGTGGGACGATTTCAGCTAAACTGGAGGATGTGAGAAGCCAACTAGAGAGACAGAACAGTAAAGGGAAAGGGAAGTGGGACGATTTCAGCTAAACTGGAGGATGTGAGAAGCCAACTAGAGAGACAGAACAGTAAAGGGAAAGGGAAGTGGGACGATTTCAGCTAAACTGGAGGATGTGAGAAGCCAACTAGAGAGACAGAACAGTAAAGGGAAAGGGAAGTGGGACGATTTCAGCTAAACTGGAGGATGTGAGAAGCCAACTAGAGAGACAGAACAGTAAAGGGAAAGGGAAGTGGGACGATTTCAGCTAAACTGGAGGATGTGAGAAGCCAACTAGAGAGACAGAACAGTAAAGGGAAAGGGAAGTGGGACGATTTCAGCTAAACTGGAGGATGTGAGAAGCCAACTAGAGAGACAGAACAGTAAAGGGAAAGGGAAGTGGGACGATTTCAGCTAAACTGGAGGATGTGAGAAGCCAACTAGAGAGACAGAACAGTAAAGGGAAAGGGAAGTGGGACGATTTCAGCTAAACTGGAGGATGTGAGAAGCCAACTAGAGAGACAGAACAGTAAAGGGAAAGGGAAGTGGGACGATTTCAGCTAAACTGGAGGATGTGAGAAGCCAACTAGAGAGACAGAACAGTAAAGGGAAAGGGAAGTGGGACGATTTCAGCTAAACTGGAGGATGTGAGAAGCCAACTAGAGAGACAGAACAGTAAAGGGAAAGGGAAGTGGGACGATTTCAGCTAAACTGGAGGATGTGAGAAGCCAACTAGAGAGACAGAACAGTAAAGGGAAAGGGAAGTGGGACGATTTCAGCTAAACTGGAGGATGTGAGAAGCCAACCAGAGAGACAGAACAGTAAAGGGAAAGGGAAGTGGGACGATTTCAGCTAAACTGGAGGATGTGAGAAGCCAACTAGAGAGACAGAACAGTAAAGGGAAAGGGAAGTGGGACGATTTCAGCTAAACTGGAGGATGTGAGAAGCCAACTAGAGAGACAGAACAGTAAAGGGAAAGGGAAGTGGGACGATTTCAGCTAAACTGGAGGATGTGAGAAGCCAACTAGAGAGACAGAACAGTAAAGGGAAAGGGAAGTGGGACGATTTCAGCTAAACTGGAGGATGTGAGAAGCCAACTAGAGAGACAGAACAGTAAAGGGAAAGGGAAGTGGGACGATTTCAGCTAAACTGGAGGATGTGAGAAGCCAACTAGAGAGACAGAACAGTAAAGGGAAAGGGAAGTGGGACGATTTCAGCTAAACTGGAGGATGTGAGAAGCCAACTAGAGAGACAGAACAGTAAAGGGAAAGGGAAGTGGGACGATTTCAGCTAAACTGGAGGATGTGAGAAGCCAACTAGAGAGACAGAACAGTAAAGGGAAAGGGAAGTGGGACGATTTCAGCTAAACTGGAGGATGTGAGAAGCCAACTAGAGAGACAGAACAGTAAAGGGAAAGGGAAGTGGGACGATTTCAGCTAAACTGGAGGATGTGAGAAGCCAACTAGAGAGACAGAACAGTAAAGGGAAAGGGAAGTGGGACGATTTCAGCTAAACTGGAGGATGTGAGAAGCCAACTAGAGAGACAGAACAGTAAAGGGAAAGGGAAGTGGGACGATTTCAGCTAAACTGGAGGATGTGAGAAGCCAACTAGAGAGACAGAACAGTAAAGGGAAAGGGAAGTGGGACGATTTCAGCTAAACTGGAGGATGTGAGAAGCCAACTAGAGAGACAGAACAGTAAAGGGAAAGGGAAGTGGGACGATTTCAGCTAAACTGGAGGATGTGAGAAGCCAACTAGAGAGACAGAACAGTAAAGGGAAAGGGAAGTGGGACGATTTCAGCTAAACTGGAGGATGTGAGAAGCCAACTAGAGAGACAGAACAGTAAAGGGAAAGGGAAGTGGGACGATTTCAGCTAAACTGGAGGATGTGAGAAGCCAACTAGAGAGACAGAACAGTAAAGGGAAAGGGAAGTGGGACGATTTCAGCTAAACTGGAGGATGTGAGAAGCCAACTAGAGAGACAGAACAGTAAAGGGAAAGGGAAGTGGGACGATTTCAGCTAAACTGGAGGATGTGAGAAGCCAACTAGAGAGACAGAACAGTAAAGGGAAAGGGAAGTGGGACGATTTCAGCTAAACTGGAGGATGTGAGAAGCCAACTAGAGAGACAGAACAGTAAAGGGAAAGGGAAGTGGGAGGATTTCAGCTAAACTGGAGGATGTGAGAAGCCAACTAGAGAGACAGAACAGTAAAGGGAAAGGGAAGTGGGACGATTTCAGCTAAACTGGAGGATGTGAGAAGCCAACTAGAGAGACAGAACAGTAAAGGGAAAGGGAAGTGGGACGATTTCAGCTAAACTGGAGGATGTGAGAAGCCAACTAGAGAGACAGAACAGTAAAGGGAAAGGGAAGTGGGAGGATTTCAGCTAAACTGGAGGATGTGAGAAGCCAACTAGAGAGACAGAACAGTAAAGGGAAAGGGAAGTGGGACGATTTCAGCTAAACTGGAGGATGTGAGAAGCCAACTAGAGAGACAGAACAGTAAAGGGAAAGGGAAGTGGGACGATTTCAGCTAAACTGGAGGATGTGAGAAGCCAACTAGAGAGACAGAACAGTAAAGGGAAAGGGAAGTGGGACGATTTCAGCTAAACTGGAGGATGTGAGAAGCCAACTAGAGAGACAGAACAGTAAAGGGAAAGGGAAGTGGGACGATTTCAGCTAAACTGGAGGATGTGAGAAGCCAACTAGAGAGACAGAACAGTAAAGGGAAAGGGAAGTGGGACGATTTCAGCTAAACTGGAGGATGTGAGAAGCCAACTAGAGAGACAGAACAGTAAAGGGAAAGGGAAGTGGGACGATTTCAGCTAAACTGGAGGATGTGAGAAGCCAACTAGAGAGACAGAACAGTAAAGGGAAAGGGAAGTGGGACGATTTCAGAAAATGGGAAAGATAAAGTAATAAGAGGACTGATGGTAAAACAAGTGGTATTACCAGAGAAGAAGAGGAGGAGGATGAAGAGAAGAAGAAGCCTGGCTGGCCCTTCTTCTCCAAGGGGAACTGTGACACTCTGGCTCTATGGACTTTGATTTTGAGCCAGGGTTGTTCATTTCACTTGGGTGTATTTCTATGTTGGTTAGTCTAGGTTGTTTTTTCTATGTTTGGTCAATGACTCCCAATCGGAGGTAACGAGTGTCAGCTGTCGGCTCGTTATCTCTGATTGGGAGCCATATTTATACTGTGTGTTTTCACCTTGGGGTTGTGGGTTTTTGTTCCATGTTTCTGTCAGTGTTACAGAGGACTTCACTATCGTCATTTGTTGTTTTTCGTGGTTGCTTTATAAAATAAAGTCATCATGTTCACTCCACGCGCTGCGTATTGGTCCGCTTCTTCAGACGATCGTGACAGAAAAACCCACCATAGAAGGACCAAGCAGCGTGTCCAGGAGCAAGACAGCTGGACATGGGAGGAAGCGCCTGGTAAGGAGATCGAGAGGCTGGCGATGGCCCAGGTGGGCAAATCGTGGTCCTGGGAGGACATGCTCGGGGGCAAGGGACCTTGGGGGAAGATCAAGGCCCTGGCGAGAGAGGAGCAACGGCGTCAGCAGGGCCATCATCGTTGGAAGGACGAGAGGCAACCCCAAAAAGTTTTTGGGGGGCACATGGCTAAGGCGGCTGGGCAGCAGGAGGCTGCTACAGGGAGACGTGGAGAGAAGGCTATCGGATTACGGGAGCCATTGGCGAGTAGAGGAAGGGAAGTTGTTGCGGCACGGCGTGAGAGACTGATGTGTGTTACCAGTCCGGTCCGGCCCGTTCCTGATCCCCAGTTAAAGCCAGTGGTGTGTGTTCCCAGTACGGACCGGCCTGTTCCTACTCCACGCATCAAGCCTACGGTGTGCGTCGACAGCCCTGCCCGGCCTGTTCCTGCTCCACGCACCAAGCCCACGGTGTGCGTCGCCAGCCCAGCCCGGCCTGTTCCTGCTCCACGCACAGAACCTACGGTGTGCGTCGCCAGCCCAGCCCGGCCTGTTCCTGCTCCACGCACCAAGGATACGGTGTGCGTCGACAGCCCTGCCCGGCCTGTTCCTGCTCCACGCACAGAGGATACGGTGTGCGTCGACAGCCCAGCCCGGCCTGTTCCTGCCACTCGCACCAAACTGACGGTGCGCGTCGCCAGCCCGGTCCGGCCTGTTCCTGCCACCCGCACCAAGTCTACGGTGCGCGTCGCCAGCCCGGTCCGGCCTATTCCTTCTCCCCGCACTAGCACTGAGATGCGTGTCCTCAGCCCGGTACCTCCAGTTCCGGCACTACGCGCCAGGCCTAAGGTGCGCCTCAGACGGCCAGAGTCTGCCGTCTGCCCAACGGCGCCTGAACTGCCCGTCTGCCCAACGGCGCCTGAACTGCCCGTCTGCCCAACGGCGCCTGAACTGCCCGTCTGCCCAACGGCGCCTGAACTGCCCGTCTGCCCAACGGCACCTGGACTGCCCGTCTGCCCAACGGCGCCTGAACTGCCCGTCTGCCCAACGGGCGCTTGAACTGCCCCGTCTGCCCAACGGCGCTAAAGCCGCCCGTCTGTACTGAACCTGCAAAGCCGCCCGTCTGCCATGAGCCTTCAGAGCCGTCCGCCAGACCGGAGCCGCTAGAGCCTTCCGCCAGACAGGAGCCGCTAGAGCCTTCCGCCAGACAGGATCAGCCAGAGCCTTCCGCCAGACAGGATCAGCCAGAGCCTTCCGCCAGACAGGATCAGCCAGAGCCTTCCGCCAGACAGGATCAGCCAGAGCCTTCCGCCAGACAGGATCAGCCAGAGCCTTCCGCCAGACAGGATCAGCCAGATCCGTCAGCCAGCCATGAGCAGCCAGATCCGTCAGCCAGCCATGAGCAGCCAGGTCCGTCAGCCAGCCATGAGCAGCCAGATCCGTCAGCCAGCCATGAGCAGCCAGATCCGTCAGCCAGCCATGAGCCGTCCAGCCAGGATCCGCCAGAGCCGTCCAGCCAGGATCCGCCAGAGCCGTCCAGCCAGGATCCGCCAGAGCCGTCCAGCCAGGATCCGCCAGAGCCAGCCAGCCAGGATCCGCCATTTAGTCCGGTACTGCCCCTTAGCCCGGTGCTGCTCCTTAGCCCGGTGCTGCCCCTTAGCCCGGTGCTGCCCCTTAGTCCGGTGCTGCCCCTTAGGCCGGTGCTGCCCCTTAGTCCGGTGCTGCCCCTTAGCCCGGTGCTGCCCCTTAGTCCGGTGCTGCCCCTTAGCCCGGTGCTGCCCCCTTAGCCCGGTGCTGCCCCTTAGTCCGGTGCTGCCCCTGAGTCCGGTGATGCCTCTTGGTCCAGTGCTGCCCCCTTAATCCTGTGGGGTTTAGTTGGGGGTGGTCATGTGGAGGAGGTTACACAAGCGGGTAGTGACTATGGTGGGGTGGGGACCACGACCAGTGCCTGAGCCGCCACCATAGACAGACGCCCACCCAGACCCTCCCCTAGACTGTTTGCTGGTGCGCCCGGAGTTCGCACCTTTAGGGGGGGGTACTGTGACACTCTGGCTCTATGGACTTTGATTTTGAGCCAGGGTTGTTCATTTCACTTGGGTGTATTTCTATGTTGGTTAGTCTAGGTTGTTTTTTTCTATGTTTGGTCAATGACTCCCAATCGGAGGTAACGAGTGTCAGCTGTTGGCTCGTTATCTCTGATTGGGAGCCATATTTATACTGTGTGTTTTCACCTTGGGGTTGTGGGTTTTTGTTCCATGTTTCTGTCAGTGTTACAGAGGACTTCACTATCGTCATTTGTTGTTTTTCGTGGTTGCTTTATAAAATAAAGTCATCATGTTCACTCCACGCGCTGCGTATTGGTCCGCTTCTTCAGACGATCGTGACAGGAACCCTTAACGTTGGGCCCCCCTGGTATCCACCACTGCCAATTCCTCCACCAGTGGATGGAAATGGTGGCCTCCCACCCCCTCACAACCCACTTGGGTTTGGGCCTGTGCCCGGTTGACAAGCCGGGGGGATTAGGAGCTGTCAGAGGAGCTGCAGAGGGTGCTGGAACGGAAGATAGAAGGCTACCAGCAAAAACAAGAACCAGAGCAAACGAGCTGAGAGGAACGGAGGAGAGAGAGAGTGGAGAAGAAGCACTAGAGGAACTCAGAAACGAACTGGAGAAACGTACGAGACAAAAAGAGAAGAGAGAATGTAGAAAAAAAAGAGACAAATGAAGGAGCGCATGCAGGAACAATGACGTCAGTGAAGAAAGTAGACAAGACAAAGAAGAAAATAAAGAGAGCAGCCAGGACAAAAACTGAAAAAATAGGAAAAAGGAGAAAAAGCCCCTGGAATGTGTCCGATAATACGCTACCCCAATGGTGGTGGCATATTGGAAATGGAGAGACCGTGGGATGTTGACGAAATTAAAGAAATAGTGGGTGATGTCACTGACCCAGCAAAATATGCTGTAAAGTTCGAAGAATAGCTAAGAGCTAATAACTCCATGTACAACCCCACTACCAGAGAAACTGAAGAAATACTCTGCTGCTGCTTGAAATGGAAATGGAAGGACTATAAACACATGTGGAACCATTATATACTAGCGGCTGGATGCAGTGTATACCGCTATAAAGGCTGCTTTCCCTAAACACACAGACTGGCAGAAAATCCATTCCACTAAACAGGGAACTGGTGAAACATTGAGTGACTACATGGAAAGAATGGAGCCAGTCTTCCTCCAACACTCAGGCCTGACGCCTGACCAAGACTCATACAACAGCCTATTGTGCCATACTGTGGTAACCGGCCTGAGACAAGATTTGAAGACGGCTGTAACGGTAACTTGTATTGCATGGGGAACTAAACCACTGTCTGAAGTAAAGCCATATATAACCCATGAGGAAAGACAGTTGAATGAAAATGAAACTAAGGATGGAAAGACACTGAAAAAGGCACAGCTGATATACTACTCTGGAGGAGGAAGAGGACGTTGAAGAAATGGTGGTAACCGTGGAAACCGAAGAGGCAGAGGTACCTGCTGGAGCTGACGGAGGGAGAGACTGGAGCTGCTCCAACTGTGGGAAGTTAGGGCATTTCTCAATAAACTGTCCTGAAGGAGGAGAACAACAAAACGATTGGCCTTCCCCAGCTGTTGGCGTACAGGTGGACAACCCATTTGGAAGACGAGGGGGCTACCAAACATAGGATGAGGTTTAAACAGAATAAGAAACTAATGAAGAAAACATTGATGAAGAACCAAAAGAAACCTGTCAAATGTTAAAATGGACGACCTTGTCAACCCAAAACCCCCTTATTGACATTTTAGTTAATAATTATAAAATTATATTTTTGGTGGACACTGGGGGCCATGGTCTCAGTGTTGAAAATGTATGCCCTATCTGTTCTCCCCTCAAAGAAAACAATACACACGGTTGGAGCATCTGGAATTCCCTCTGAAGAAAGTTAGACCTTTCCCCAGGATTGTATTTATAGGAGAAAAGATGGAGGTGAGTGAAGTTGTGGTCTGGACTGATGAAACTTGTGTCCTCTCTGTTGGAGGCTGTTCAACTCCCCTCATCAATCTCGGTGATGAAGTGTCAGGCCCATACTCCCTCTATGGATAACATTTCTCTGGGGAATGCCAAGGCTGACTGTGCTGCTAACTTGTCTGCTTCTTCTTCTGTTTCCCCCTTCCTACAGATGGCAGCAGTTCCAGCTCCCACCAACCCTTTCTCTGTTAATGATATCATTGCTTTACAGGCCATGGCTGATGCTTTCAGAAACTCAAGTGGGCGGGGTGCTGTCATAAGGACACCTTGTGTGTATGGCTTGATGTGTGGAGCAGACCTGCCATGCCCCATTGTACATTCCAGTTCCTCACAAAATTATCACATGGTCAAGACCATGTGTCAAAAGGAGGGATGGTGGATCTTGTAAATAAATATTGGGGTACATTAGGTTTTACTGTGTTTGCAGGAAATTTCAGTAAGACATGCTTGATTTGTATGACTAACAATGTTGGACGTGGCATTTCAGTATCTCCCGCATCCCATCCAAGGCATGAAGGACCTTTTGAGCAGTTAATGATGGAGTTCATTGAGTTGACCCCTTGTGAGGGGAATATGTATTGTTTGGTGACTGTTGACATGTTTTCTAAATGGATTGAAGCTATCCCTTGCAGGAGAGCCATAGCGGCTGCTGTGGCGAAAGCACTCGTGAGAGAGATCATGCCTAGGTGGGGACTGCCATCAAAAATGTATTCTGACAATGGTCGACAGTTTGTGAATGAGATTGTTCAATCCCTGTCAGAGGCTTTGCAGATTGATTTGAGAACACATTGTGCCTATCATCCCCAATCTGGGGGCGCAGTCGAAAGGATGAACCAATCTTTGAAAACTAAATTAACCAAATGAATTGGTGAAACAAGCCTGACATTGGTGAAAGTGCTTCCATTGTCACTGATGACGATGAGAGGCAGATCCCCTACAGTCACTGGTCTCTCTCCACATGAGGTGCTAACTGGCCGTCCCATGCGGATGACAAATACACCTTTTTCCCAGAACAGGTTGTCCCTGCAAGAAATGGAGGAAGGCTTGGTTGAGTGTTGTGTCACCCTTAACAGTGTTCTTAAGACTATTTTCCCCCGGTTTAAGGCGTCTTTGCTAAATCTAGCAGATGGAGCTGAACACTGTTTGAACCCAGGTGATTTCATGGTGATGAAAGACTTCAGGAGAAATAGTTGGAAGGACCCCTGTGTAGAGGCCCGTACCAAGTTCTTCTGACCACACCCCACTGCGGTGAAGGTTGCTGAGAGAGATACCTGGACCCACCTGTCGCACTGCAGACGAGTTCCTGATCCAGAAGAAGATGGGGCCTGGCCAGTTCCGGGGGGTGCAGTGTGGCCCTCCTCTGTATTAGCACAGTAGTGCTAATAAGAACTGTAGGTTGTCCTCTTGTTGGAGATCTGACAGAGGATGAGAAGAGTCCCGAGCCAAAGGGGCCAACGCAGTCCCGGAGTAGTGGCCCAGAAGTAGATGGTAATGACAGAAGGAGTCCTGAGCCAAAGGAACCAACGCAGTCCCAGAGTAGTGGCCCAGAAGTAGATGGTAATGACAGACGGAGTTTTGAGCCAAAGGGGCCAACGCAGGGCTGGAGTAGTGGCCCAGAAGTAGATGGTCATTGTAGAAGGAGAACCCTGCTGGGCCCTCACAACCATAAGGACAATTTGTTCTTTTCTAGAGCAGAAATGGTTGCCGACCAGACATCCAAAGAAAAGGACTGTTGGGTGTGTGGGATGGGTCCGGTTAAGGTAGGGGCAGGCTTGCCCCTTATAGGAGTCCCAATAGGGGTGAACTTTACTATAGCATTGGCAGGAAAAATTCCTTTTTATACTATGACCAGCAATGTTAAGGTATATAATCAACCCAATGTCTCCTATTACCTGAGGCCTGGTAATGTCTCACTCCCGCCCATTTCAGTGGCTGGGGTGATGACTGCCCCTTGGTGTATTAGAGGATATGGAGATCACGATTTGGGTGAATTGAAATGTAATTGTACTATGAATCTTAATGGATCAAATGCTTGCAATTTAACAGTGATACAGGAGAATGGTCAGGCCGATAAGGAACCGTTTAAAATTTGGGTTGACAAACATAGCACAACTCTGAAAGGAGCCCCGAATGGCACCTATTGGCTATGTGGTAAGATGGCTTACTATAGCCTTCCATCAAACTGGGGAGGTACTTGTACTATTGGGTTTTTGGTGACAGCTATGAGAACCGTTCCAGATAATGAAAAGGATCTGAAGGCTCTGTTTAGAGACTACAAACTTCCTGGAATGAGGAGAGATAAGAGGCCTCTAGCTGACGTCACTCACACTCAGGCACCAGCCTCCAGGTTCTTTGGGGTGTTTTTCTCTGGGTATGGAGTTGCATGTGCCCTAGACCAAATGCGTGACATCACTAGACACATAGAGAAATTTGGCAACGCTACTAGAAATGCCCTGGAACAATTGAATGGGGAACTAAAAGAATTGCTTAAGTTAGCTCTGCAAAACAGAGAGGCTCTTGACTATATTCTGGCAGGTCAAGGGGGCACTTGTGCAGTCATTGATGATGAATGTTGTACTTTTGTACTCCCAGATCACTCTTCTAATGTGACTGATCTTCCAGAAAACATTGCCACTGTTGCTAAGAATAATTACCCAAAACCAGAGTGGATGCTTGCAACTTGGTTGGAATCCCTGTTTAGAAGTTGGGGCTCCCAAATTGCCCAATGGGCTGCAGCATGCATTTTTTTGCTTAGTTTGCTATGTTGTGTTATTAACATGCTATAAGGCTATCAGTGTCTCCAGGGCTAATAAGATCTCAGCAGCTGTCATGTGTTTTCTTTTTTTGGTTTTGTTCCATCAACTTTGAAATGCAAGAGAAAGGCCACAATATAATATTGCAGTTTAGGCGCAGTTTAGATTTTGGCCACCAAATGGCAGCAGTGTTTGTGCAAAGTTTCAGATTGATCCAGTGAAGCATTGCAATACTGGACTATTTTGTATCAAGTCTGCCCAAATGTGCCGAATTGGTCAATTGATACATTTTCAAGTACATAACTATAGAGAACATACAAAAATAATATGGTAATACAAAATGTAAGTTTACACACTCCCAGGAATGTCATAAATGATGGATCATTAGCTTATACACTAACTTTCACACATCTAGATGGCCGGGCGGGGTGGGTGTGGAGCCAGAGACAGCAGGGGTTCAAACTGTATAACCCAGTTCCTACATTTCAATATAAAAATTGATTTTATCAAACAAAACTATGTTACATTTTATCTCTGGGACCCTTAGGATGACAAATCAGAGCAAGATTACTGAATGTAAGTATATTATTTATCTTCAGAGGTGAATGTATCAAACCAGTTGCCGTGATACGTTAATGCAGAACATATGTTAATATAACCCGATTGTGGTAAGTAACTATGGAAACAATGGTTAAACCTTGAGAGATTTATTCACCTCTGAATCTACAGATCCCTTGTGTATGTGTGTGTATTTTTGATAGATCCACTCCCGTTGATAAAAGTATAACCTTATTGTAGATTTGAGCTTTATGATGATGATTATGAATTAAATGAGATTAGCTCCTGTTAATAGAAGGATAAGCTTTATTCTGATTTATTATGATGATAGTATTATCATTAATGAAATTATGTAATGTATTTTGATAGAGCCTCCTTTGATTTAAGTCACACGCAAGGGGGACGTCATGACCCCTTCCTTAAGACCATCTGGCAGAATGCCCAGAATATGTTCTATAAGTTAAGATAGGAGATGGTGCCAGTCACATGCAGGAACCAATCGTATGAATCATGTTTATGTAGGTTTTTGTGTAGCCGTATAAGGCATTATGAAAGGACCATCACTTCAGACCGGCACTTTATGCATCTAGGTTTGACTGTGACCTCTCCAGCTTGCTGACAATAAAGAATGATTTATTTAAGATTGACTTTGAGTGTCCTTGTATTGAATTTCCATGACAGTTGCAACCGAGGACAGACGGTTTTACACACTTCAGCACTCGGCAGTCCAGTTCTGTGAGCTTGTGTGGCCTACCACTTTACGGTTGCTCCTAGACATTTTTACTTCACAATAACAGCACACAGTTTAGAAGTAAAAGGCCTTGAAATATACCTGTGCATCAGATTGTTTATGTCCTTATTTTGTCTCCCTAAAACTAGATTGCACACATTTCTGCAGCTCTAGCAGGGCAGAAATGTGATGTCAGAAATTTGACGAACTGACTTGTTGGAAAGGTGGCATCCTATGATGGTGCCACATTGAAAGTCACTTTGCTCTTTAGTAAGGCCATTCTACTTCCAGTGTTTGTCTATGGAGATTGCATGGCTGTCTGTTCGATTTTATACACCTGTCAGCAACAGGTGTGGCTGATATAGCCGAATCCACTAATTTCAAGGGGTGTCCACATACCTTTGACCATGTAGCGTATATTGAGACAAATTACAGACAGTAGCCTACAAGTAGCAAAATAGAACTCAATGGATTGAACACTGAATATATTTCAATTAGATTGAAATAGGACTATAGCCTACTGTTTATATTTTAATGCAGTTATCTCGGTTTTCATTTGAAGCATCATTTTATACGTCGCTTGTTTGTATCGATTGCGAAGACATTGGCAACTAGGTATTTGTAGTCAACTTTGTTCTGAAGTTATTGGAAGTCACAGAGATACGGATAGATCATGTAATTCTATGCTTAGCGGAGATCTTCTGTGTATAATGTGACACCGGAAACCGGGCCCTGGATAAGAGCAACTGCTAAATTACTAAAATGTTAAAGGGTAATGTTTTATACCAAAAATCAATCAAATTGTATTGGTCACATACACATATTTGAAAAACAATACCCACAAATCCCCAAAATAAAAAGAAGAAATTAAGAAATATCAGGAAAAAACAATGCCTTGACTAGAATACAGTATATACATATAAAGAGGGTAAGCAGTATGTAAACACTATTAAAGTGAACAGTGTTCAATGACTAGGTACATAGGGCAGCAGTCACTAAGGTGCAGGGTAGAGTACTGGGTGATAGCCAGCTAGAAACAGTGACTAAGTTCAGGGCAGTGTACTGGCGGAGGCCAGCTAGAAACAGTGACTAAGTTCAGGGCAGTGTACTGGGCGGAGGCCAGCTAGAAACAGTGACTAAGTTCAGGGCAGTGTACTGGGCAATAGCCAGCTAGAAACAGTGACTAAGTTCAGGGCAGTGTACTGGGCGGAGGCCAGCTAGAAACAGTGACTAAGTTCAGGGCAGTGTACTGGGCGGAGGCCAGCTAGAAACAGTGACTAAGTTCAGGGCAGTGTACTGGGTAATAGCCAGCTAGAAACAGTGACTAAGTTCAGGGCAGTGTACTGGGCGGAGGCCAGCTAGAAACAGTGACTAAGTTCAGGGCAGTGTACTGGGCGGAGGCCAGCTAGAAACAGTGACTAAGTTCAGGGCAGTGTACTGGGCAGAGGCCAGCTAGAAACAGTGACTAAGTTCAGGGCAGTGTACTGGGCGGAGGCCAGCTAGTCTGATGGCCTGGAGATTAAAATCTCATAAAACTGGACTGTATATAATTATTTTTCAAACATTTTTTTTAAATATTGATGTCACAAATGTATCATTTGTACAGATTTTTTATGTCGTTACATGAGTTTGTTACATTTGACAATGTAAAACCTAGCAGTACTACTTATTTCTCTGAGAGTGAGGCAGATATATAGCATTAGATTAGCATCAGATAGACAAATAATAGATTATTTGTCTATCTGAAATCAAACCATCAAGTGATAGATTTTAAACAAATACATTTCTGTCATGAAACAATCCCATGCCATGATTAGATGGTGAAAAAACCCACAAATATCTTTAATAATTTCTTTAAACAAAAAAATGTAATTTACCAGGATTTCTGAAAATGGTTAAATAGCATTTTGGAATTAAACTCTTCTTATGTTTCCCCATCTGAGCTTAGAGTAGATGAGAGACTTAATGTTTGTCTCTGTTGTGTTGAAGTCCAATCAAGCAGGAGAGACCAGCCTCCCCTGTACCCATCTGTGTGTCCATAAAGAGTGACTGGTCTATGGTTCAACCTAGAGAGAGGGAGACTTTTCTACTGAACAAAGGTAAGAAGAACTCATGGGTCACGTTCAGTGAGTTAAACAACACTGTCTCTAGTCATTTCTCCTCTCCCATTTTCCCATTTCTTTTTGTTGTTTTCATAATCCATAGGCTAATTATTTTTTCCATTTTCATAGTCCTAAAACACTAAATTCCCTCATTTTAGTGTGTGTTTGTGTGTGTGTGCAATCCTTGGATGTTTTGTTTACAGAAACCAACAGGAGAGATCAGAGTCAGAGATTCTCAGTGGTCAGTCTTCCCAGTCATCAAACAGACCTGGCCTCCATATTCAGTGTATGAGGTCCTGTTATGTACATTTGTTTTTGTTTACCTCAAGTAAAGTTGATCTGTCAATCATTCATTAATGTGTTAATGAGAAAGCATTTCTTCTCTTGCTTAACTTATTAACTTTATTTATTTCAGTTTATAGCCGGATATATTTTAATATATATTTTACCGAACAGGCACTCAAGGCACGTGTCTCTCTCTCTGTCTCTCTCTCTGTCTCTGTCTCTCTGTCTCTGTCTCTCTCTGTCTCTGTCTCTGTCTCTGTCTCTGTCTCTGTCTCTGTCTCTCTCTCTCTCTCTCTCTCTCTCTCTCTCTCTCTCTCTTCTCTCTCTCTTCTCTGTCTCTCTCTCTCTGTCTCTGTCTCTCTCTGTCTCTGTCTCTCTGTCTCTCTCTCTCTGTCTCTCTCTCTGTCTCTCCTGTCTCTCTCTCCTTTCCTCCCCTTCCTCTCTCTTCCTCCCCCTCTCTCCAGGTCTTTGTGATGTGTGGCTCAATAATCTACACAGTGATGTGTCTGGATGGGGAGGTGGATGCTGCGTTGGGCTTTGCCTACGTCCTGGCCTGGGTGTCCTTCCCTCTGTGTCTGGTCAGTGGTCTCATCTACATGGTACTGAGGAAAAGGGAATGAGAGAGGGAGGAAGGCTGAGGTTAAGGTCTCACACCACCACCACCAGCAGAACACAGCACTTTGCCCCAGGGTTGGAGTCAATTCAGGAAGTACACTAACGCTCCAATTCTCTTCAATGCTTCTTAATGAGGTTTACCTTCTGAATTGATTGAAATTGAAATGGAATTGAGCCCAACCATGCTGTGCCCACTGAACACCAGAGGAGGCTGGTAAGGGGAGGATGAACGGCTCATAATAAGGGCTGGAATGAAGTGAATGGAATTGTACGTATGTGTTTGATGCGTTTGATACCATTCCATTCATTTTATTCCAGACATTATTATGAGCCTGTCCTCCATGCCACCAGCCACCACTGCTGACCACAGACCAGAGACCAGACAAACAGTCTAACTGGCAACCCACGGATACATTAGTCTGGTCCCAGATCTGTGTGTGCTTTAGCCAACTCCTTTAGATATACAGGGCATGACAATGAGTCAGAAGAGTTGGTTAAACAGATCTGAATCAGGACACTAAGAGTTGGTTCCAACAGATCTGAATCAGGAAACTAAGAGTTGGTTTCAACTGATCTGAATCAGGAAACTAAGAGTTGGTTTCAACAGATCTGAATCAGGAAACTAAGAGTTGGTTTGAACCACACAGATCTGAATCAGGAAACTAAGAGTTGGTTTCAACAGATCTGAATCAGGAAACTAAGAGTTGGTTTCAACAGATCTGAATCAGGAAACTAAGAGTTGGTTTAAACAGATCTGAATCAGGAAACTAAGAGTTGGTTTAAACAGATCTGAATCAGGAAACTAAGAGTTGGTTTCAACAGATCTGAATCAGGAAACTAAGAGTTGGTTTAAACAGATCTGAATCAGGAAACTAAGAGTTGGTTTAAACAGATCTGAATCAGGAAACTAAGAGTTGGTTTCAACAGATCTGAATCAGGAAACTAATAGTTGGTTTAAACAGATCTGAATCAGGAAACTAAGACTTGGTTTAAACAGATTTGAATCAGGAAACTAAGAGTTGGTTTCAACAGATCTGAATCAGGAAACTAAGAGTTGGTTTCAACAGATCTGAATCAGGAAACTAAGAGTTGGTTTCAACAGATCTGAATCAGGAAACTAAGAGTTGGTTTAAACAGATCTGAATCAGGAAACTAAGAGTTGGTTTGAACCACACAGGTCTGAATCAGGAAACTAAGAGTTGGTTTCAACAGATCTGAATCAGGAAACTAAGAGTTGGTTTCAACAGATCTGAATCAGGAAACTAAGAGTTGGTTTCAACAGATCTGAATCAGGAAACTAAGAGTTGGTTTAAACAGATCTGAATCAGGAAACTAAGAGTTGGTTTGAACCACACAGATCTGAATCAGGAAACTAATAGGACCACATACTAGACCTGGGTTCAAATAGTATTTGTTTTCCGTCAAACACTTTGAGCATTTGATTACATTTTTGAGTGTTTGCACTTTTGGCAATATTCCATTGGTTTCATTGTGCCAGGCAAGCTCAATCAAGCCCAGCTAAGACATTTGTAAGAAAACAAATCATATTTGAACCCAGATCTACATTATACATACCCATGTGTGAGTAAACTACAGAGAAGAACAGACAATCCAAGGTTCCAGTGGAAAGATGTACATAGTGTTTGCTGTTGAATGTTTATTACATGTCTACACACCTTTAGTACATAGTGGGGTTGAGTTGCTTTGTTGAGCTCAGTTCATTGTTAGAGCGCTTGTTGTTTTCATACTTTCTCCTCTGTGCCAAAGAGATAAAGCTGTGATATCAGCGTTCAGGAAAAAAGCCAACATTTAAAAAACCTTTTAAATGTTTATTTTGCTTTACTATAGAGTAGTGTCAACTCCTAGCTTGTCATTGTCAAGTCAAACATGACAATTCCATAAAGAGTTGTCAAGAGAGCAAGAACAAAACACAAAAAAACACAAAAAATGTTTAGATAAATAAAAACCCTTGAAATAATAATTCATTCGTTCACTCCAAACTGTCATGAATGACACATCTGCAGTACTGATCCTGACCACCAGGGGGGCTGTAATGCAGAGGAACTTTGTGAGACAGTCGTGGTTCCATAAAGTGTGTGTGTGTGACATTCCTACAGATTTGTGTGTGTGTGTTACACTCTAGACGTGACATTGTTTACGATGCTGACAGATGGATCTATAATGAGGTACAGAATACATATCTAGCTGAACCAACCACAGATGGATCTATAATGAGGTACAGAATACATATCTAGCTGAACCAACCACAGATGGATCTATAATGAGGTACAGAATACATATCTAGCTGAACCAACCACAGATGGATCTATAATGAGGTACAGAATACATATCTAGTTGAACCAACCACAGATGGATCTATAATGAGGTACAGAATACATATCTAGCTGAACCAACCACAGATGGATCTATACTGAGGTACAGAATACATATCTAGCTGAACCAACCACAGATGGATCTATAATGAGGTACAGAATACATATCTAGTTGAACCAACCACAGATGGATCAATAATGAGGTACAGAATACATATCTAGTTGAACCAACCACAGATGGATCTATAATGAGGTACAGAATACATATCTAGCTGAACCAACCACCGATGGATCTATAATGAGGTACAGAATACATATCTAGCTGAACCAACCACAGATGGATTGATAATGAGATACAGAATACATATCTAGCTGAACCAACCACAGATGGATCTATAATGAGGTACAGAATACATATCTAGTTGAACCAACCATAGAACCAATGAAAGCTCTTGTGTGTCGATATCTTCACTAGTTGTTCCTGGCATCAAACCTGTAAAACAATCAGGATCAATTGAACTTCAGATACCCACCTGGATCCCTTCTGCTGGAAACTAGGCAACAAGATACACACACAAACACTAAATATTTCAACAGAAATCAAGGGGTACATTTAAATGTGGTAATGGAAAAACAAGGTCTGAAAAGTGGTTTCGAAAAACAAAATAAAAAGTAAGGAACAAGTTGTTTTTATCACATTGAATATTAACTTTGTAGTAGAGTGGAGTTGCTTGTTAAAAATCATGCAGATCACAATTCATCCAAACAACTTGGCATAAGTCCTTTCCACAGTGCTGCTGCTTGGAGCTAGGGTTGGGTTAGGGACAGGGTTGGGTTAGGGTTAGGGTTAGGGACAGGGTTGGGTTAGGGTTAGGGTTAGGGTTAGGGTTAGGGTTAGGGTTAGGGTTATGGACAGGGTTAGGTTAGGGTTGGGGTTAGGTTTGAGCCAGCATGTGGACGGACATGAGTCTACGGTTTGAGGATATATAATTCATTCTCTGGCTGTATTGACCTGATTTAAACCCAATTTCTAGTCCTGCAAACAGAGAGCGAGAGAACAACATACATGGAAATGTGTTTAACACAGTTTAATGCAATTTCCTTTTACTAAAATAGTTTAGTCATGTTAATTTGTAGCTCTCTCTGTATGGCAGATTCTCAGTAGGTTTCCATAGTCCATTAACCTAACAGCCTGGTAGGGAGGGAGGGAGAGAGGGAGAGAGAGAGAGAGAGAGAGAGAGAGAGAGAGAGAGAGAGAGAGAGAGAGAGAGAGAGAGAGAGAGAGAGAGAGAGAGAGAGAGAGAGAGAGAGAGAGAGAGAGAGAGAGAGAGAGAGAGAGAGAGAGAGAAAGAGAAAAGACTGGATAACACTCAGTCTGCCTCCTCAAATGGCACCCTATATAGTGCACTACTACAGCCCTATTGGTCCTGGTCTAAAGTAGTGCACTATGGAGGGAATAGGGTGCCATTAGGGACGGTGCATCAGACTTCAATCACTGGTCCTGGACACTGCAAGTTGTTCATACCGTATTGTTTTTAATGATTAACCTTGTCCTGCAGTGGCCTAAATCAGGGTCACACAGTGTTTCTTGGTATTCTTAAACAAATCTACTTTGAAACAAAAGTACACACCTCACACACATGGTTATGGGCTTAATAAAAAGAAGACACCTGTACCATGTCAGATATAGAGTTGAGATGTATTACATTTTATATACATGACAGAATGAAATATAACAAAACCGTTTATTAATGATGAAATGATTAAAAATATAAATGCCATTCCATCCATGAGATCTCTAGCAGTAGCTACACAGCCATGTTGGAAACCCATGGCTTTTCTCCTAAACAGGTTCAACTGGTTTTCTGATTATTCTGACATGGGGTCAATGTCACTAGACTTTAGAATATGTTAAATTAATCAGTAACAAAAATTACACAAAGTCACTTGACATTGGGGAGGTGAATAAACTTTTCCCAAGGTTTCTTTCTCAGCACAAAGGAAAATCTCGATGATTTGACATGTTCTGTTTTTGAATTCCGGCTGCAAGGTAAGGATCCTACCAGGGATTATTTATGTATGATGTTGGTAGAATGTATACATTGGGATAGTAGTAAGGATCCTACCAGGGATTATTTATGTATGATGTTGGTAGAATGTATACATTGGGATAGTAGTAAGGATCCTACCAGGGATTATTTATGTATGATGTTGGTAGAATGTGTACATTGGGATAGTAGTAAGGATCCTACCAGGGATTATTTATGTATGATGTTGGTAGAATGTATAAATTGGGATGGTAGTAAGGATCCTACCAGGGATTATTTATGTATGATGTTGGTAGAATGTATACATTGGGATAGTAGTAAGGATCCTACCAGGGATTATTTATGTATGATGTTGGTAGAATGTATACATTGGGATAGTAGTAAGGATCCTACCAGGGATTGTTTATGTATGATGTTGGTAGAATGTATACATTGGGATAGTAGTAAGGATCCTACCAGGGATTATTTATGTATGATGTTGGTAGAATGTATACATTGGGATAGTAGTAAGGATCCTACCAGGGATTGTTTATGTATGATGTTGGTAGAATGTATACATTGGGATAGTAGTAAGGATCCTACCAGGGATTATTTATGTATGATGTTGGTAGAATGTATACATTGGGATAGCAGTAAGAGGCCGGTGGGTAAATGACTAAGATTCAAGCCTCCTGTCAGTTAGGGAGATTTGTTTCTTTATTGTGTGTTTAGTTGTACCTTTACCTTCCTGTAGTTGGTCATTTGGAAGGATTCTGTATGGAGGAATGGTCTAAGATGACTCCAACTCAGAAAACATTTTAGAAAAAGGCTCAGTGCCGTTATCCTCGCAAGGGAGGTATTGAAAGGGGGGTCAGTTTTGACCCCTACCTTTTTGAGAAAAAAAGTATTACTTGTTAAACAAAATCTCTTTCTCTCAGCAAACATATTAGTATAAAATAATTTAATGTACCATTGTTTTGAGCATACAATATAGCTCAGTATTTGAATGATTTATTTTATACAGTCATTTTTACTCATCTTTATAAAGGGAGTCAATACTTTGGGACCCCACTGTATACTTCAAAGTTAGAGATATGTTGGAACTGGATCCATCATTATTATTTTATTATTATTATGATTATTATGATTATTATGATTATTATTTTTATTATTATTATTATTATTATTATTATTATTATTATTATTATTATTATTAGCTTTACTACATGGAGAAAAGGTGAAAAATATCAGTCATGACTACATGTTGATGTGATTGCATTAAATCCTGACTGTTTGGACGTATCTGTTAGTAAATGTTTGATTTCTAAGAAATAATGAATAAAATAGAACAATTGACCTTCAATAATTAGTTGTCACTGTGTTACCCACAACCAACATGCTGCATCTCTGTTTAGGGGTCAGTGGTCTAAAATGAGTCTCTCTGGAGAAAGAGAGGAGGGGATCCCTGCCTCTAAAATGAGTCTCTCTGGGGAGAGAGAGGAGGGGGGCCCTGCCTCTAAAATGAGTCTCTCTAGGGAACATGACACCAAAGCTAAGAGGTGAGATGACAATGTTGTTTAAGAATTTATGAGGAGTTTATTTCTAAAACGTTATATCCACAATTTTTTCACGTTTGTTATTTTACATCAGAAATTATTGCTTATGGGTACCTTCAAATGTGTCTGTCAAATATTGTTGTTCTAAGATTTTAATTAATAGATTTTTGTGTATGAATTTTTGTTTTGCAAAACGCTATATAGCTGGAATGAAATGTTTGTATCCTGTATATTTGACTGTGATATGTGGATGTCTCACCAGCACACACACACACACACACACACACACACACACACACACACACACACACACACACACACACACACACACACACACACACACACACACATCTTTACCATCACACACACACACATCTATAGAAGTTTTGCATGACACAATCATTTAGCCTACTCTTAGTTATTGTCTAATATGTTGTCCTGCATAACCTTATTGTTTTTACTAATTCTGATCGTTGTTACAAGCGGAATTTTGACAATATTACCGTCAAATTAACACACTCTTCAGTCCTGTTTAAACCAAAAATGGTTCTATCACCTGCTTAATATATGGAACCACTAAAAGTTCTATATAGAAACCTTTTATAGGGTTCTTTGATCAGAACTGCTGGGGATTTGGAAAGCCATAGTCAGTCAATCAAAAATAGAATAATACTCTTATGAAAAATATTGACCTTTAATTTAGTCTGTGGATACTAGAGACTAGAAAGGTTAAACATGCATGTAAGAAATCACAGCGCAGCAGAAAAAAACATGGCAGGTGGAAATCAAAAGAGGATGTTCTACGGAGATAGGTGGGCGGGGCTGAGAGTAGCAGAGGGGTGGGATTAAAAATATCATGATCGGTAATAGTCATTACTGTAAACACTATAGATGTCTGAGTACTATCTATCCAAAATGTAATGTGTATAATTAATTATTATTATTATTAGTGTTATTATTAGTATTATTATTATTATATATAAAAAAGTAATTACTGTGTATAAAAGTATTGTATGGGGGGTAGAATTGATCTTGATTATATGCAAACACACTGGTGGCCAGGGAGGCATCTCTTTGTTTGAACGATGGCCCACGTCTGCTCCGTTCATAACCCCTCCAAACAGCAGACCTCACACATACAGTTGAGACCAGCACAGGTTCAAGCTGCAGTGCAGCGCCCCTGGATGGAGAGCATGTTGTGGGGTTAAGGGCCTTGCTCAAGGGCCCAACGAAAGGTGAATGTTTTGAGGACGTGAACCCAGCAGCCCTCCAGGGGTCAGATCAATTCCGCCCGTTCTTTCCAGCGCCTGGCCCGGGATTCAAACTGGACACTTTTCGGCCACAGGTCCAACGCCTGCCACAGCTACAACTCATTTGCCGCTGGGCAAAAACCTGAGTTAATATTCAGAAATAAGCATGAGTTAATCTGCCAAAATGAAGACAAAATGTTATGCAGACATCATTATTATGATAACATACATTCAGTTGTCATAAGCAGCAGCCACAAGAGAGAGAGCCTCTGATAGTTCTGGGTTACTGCCAGACTGAGCAAAACATAGATAGTGTGTTAAAAGTCATGTAATGATTAACTAGGCTATTGAATCACCAACACTTATTATACATAATTATTATACAGAAATCATTGTCAAATGCTGAAGAGAAACTGTTGCATGTAGGTCTATATTATTTATGGATTGATCATATAGAAATATAGAAACATTATTTTAACTACTCCAAAGCAATACATGTGGCACAGGAACCACTGACTCACTGCATTATTCTATAGTATTATCAAGACACCTGCTGTTAACTCTTAACGGGTTAGGACAGCTCATGAGGTGTCCTAAATATCTGCCGACTAGAGACTTCATGCATAGCTTTAATTTATACCCATAAGAGTAGAATGGCTGATACAACACTTATACGATCAATTTTCTACTCTGAGACGCTTTTTTGGATATGGGCCAAGATCTCAAAATATTGTTAGAAAAAAACTTAGAATGTTTGTTTTACATATAAAAATAAATAAATGAATATTACTAATGTAAGCCAGTGTAAAGACTGGGTTTAGTTTATTGTGTTGCTCTGCTCATGTCCGCGTTCTGGAATTGTCCGCGTCCTCGTACAGAACTGTCCGCGTCCACGTACGGTGTGGCGCCAAGCATATTGTCCAGTTGCGCGCAGAGTGGTCTGAGGTGATCTTGGGGAACAACGACAGAGTTCGATACAGTGTTGAGATGCCGAAGTTTATTGTTCAATTTGCTTTTTGCTTTACGGTCAGGGACAGTATGAGTGTAGCCAGATCCTTTTCACTCGCTATCCTTGTTTCATCTTGTGGTTCACCGGATTCGTCATCATCGAGGGACAGACGAACGACCTGCTAGCTAGCCAAGCTAGTCGGTACAGCTAGCTAAGCTAGCTACTCTACCAGCAGCATCCTAGTTATCCTAGCTACCACTACATCATCACCGGCTGCCTGCATTTCTTGTGGACCGATGGAGCTCCCTGGTTGTTTCTTCCACCTGTTAAATACGGTGGAGGGCTTCTCCCTCTCTCGTTGACGGATGCTGGCTACCTACCATCCCTCTGTCCGGTTCTACTCTCTTCACTAGATGGACGGTAACTTTAGTGTTTAACCCCTCTGTGTCCAAGGACTGAACTTTTGAATATTATTTTCGGGCGTCTCAAGTGACATTTTTATAACGTTTATTTCTGATAAAATGTGTTAATTTTATCCGCCATGGAGCCCAGTTTCATAATATTACCTTCTGTCCCTGGTTATGAAGTAATCGCAAAAAAACAGGCCTTATGTTTGGGCATTTTTCACCCTACCAGCTCCTATTAGTTCTATTGAGCTCCGTGACACCGACTCGCCTTCAGAACGTTCTATTCCCAGCCCATTGTTCTGCGTCACAATGCCAGCTTCACTATTGTTATCAATGAGACCTGCCTGCGTTAACCCTGTAGGTTTACCTCAGGTAACTTATTATTACCAAGGTTACTGCTACTTGGTGAGCGCGCTCACTGTTAACCTAAGTACATGTTGTGGTGAGCCACAGTCTAAGCGGTGTTGTCTGGCGCAAAGCCATCAAACATTAAACATTTTCTGGTCATGGTTAAACATATTTGTTTTTAAAAAAAAGTGTACAATCTAAACAAAACGCATGTCCCTGTCCTCTTTTTCAAGATGTGGCAGATTTAAGCAGCGAGAAGACATTTTTTAATTAAGAAATAACAATTTTTCTGATGACTTGTTGTTTCTAAATGGCTGCTGGGTAATTTGATATGCATCGAAATCTTCGTTCATAGGCATCAAATTGAGCGAATGCTGCACAGGTTCACTGAGTTGCAAACCAAATGGGTATAATGGGGTGATTGTTGTCTAATCGGGTGGTCTAGCTAATGGATTTGTAGATCTGACGCAGTTGCTACCTCAGATTATGAGCCTAGCAAGTGTCATATAGCTCAGTTGGTACAGCATGGCGCTTGCAATGCCAGGGTTGTGGGTTCGTTTCCCACGGGGGGACAGTATGAAAATGTATGCACTCACTAACTGTAAGTCGCTCTGGATAAGAGCGTCTGCTAAATATGTAAAATGTAAATGTAAAATGAATGAATGTAGTACCCACAGATGGCCAAAGGGAGGCGCAAGAGTGCTATAAACCCATACTGTTTTTTGCCATAAAAACCCTAAACCTAACAATCAATCAAATGTATTTATAAAGCCCTTTTTACACAAGCAGATGTCACAAAGTGCTATACAGAAACTCTTACCCTACGTATTACCTATTTCAGCCTTAAGGGTAGGGTAGCCTAGAACACGTTTAGAAACTATTTTAGTAATAATATTATCTTAGTAAATACAATTATAGTATTAAATAGTGTTTTGATTATTTTGTTGTTATTTTATTATATGTATAATAGCAAGACAGAGCACTTGATAAATAAGACACATTTGTTTTATTTTTCAAACGTGGTTGAATTGGGTGACCTAATAAACTCTGTGTGAAAGTCCAGCAATTGGCGTGGGGCAGGTTTGAGACTGATCTAATACACTTTATTTCTCAGCTGCCTCACCAACGTCTGTACATGAATTAATTCCTTTTAAAAGCTAAATATTTCCAATAGATGGCAGCATAAGACCACGAAGCATCAGTTATAGGCTACAAGCAGCAATATGATTGACATAAAATAGCATGCAACCAAATACTATGTGTCCCATGATTTTCTAAAATGGTCACTCTTTACTTTAGTTAGCTATATATCTCGTATTAGGCCTGTGTTGCTTTTGGAAGATCAATTAAATAGTGACTATAGCAGGTGTTGAACCCCTGGTAAATAATCACTAGTCAGATGCTCCAACCTCAACCCTAGTATACATGCATTTTTAAATATCTAATATTGCGATTAAACAACCTCGGAATAGATAAGACAAGAGTGCGTCTTCCAGCCCACCAATAAATTACATCATGCAACCCTTGCGGTTAGCAAATGTACCTCAACATGCCCCTCGCTTGTGCTAGAAGGCAGAGTGCTTGCTGCTGGTTGATGAATCTGAAAATGAATGTACTAGGAAAATACGTTTTTCTCGAGCAGAGGTGACTAAATTAATGTTCAGGCTTATTTATAATCATTATAGTAATGAAGTATGATTTCAAAACGTGAGTATAAAAACAGGTAATCATAAACATGAATCATCATTATATTATTTCACAGTAATCTGTTAAATGCTTTTTCAGTTGTTCCTCTTGCTTCAGCAGTGTGGAAAGGGACAGTAAAAAGCATGTGCAGGAGTTTTCCTGTGAGGGGGAGTGGTGGTGTATCCAGGGAGAAAACTAAACTAACCTTCTGAAATGTCATTCATGGTCTTATGCTGCCATCTATTGGAATTATTTAGCAACTGCAGTTGAACTGAATAAAGAATATCCTTACTAAAGTAGTAATTACTCAGAATTTCAAAATATGACATTTTCTAGTTCATTTTACCACTTACAGCCATAACATAACCATTTATAGCATAACAAACAATGAAACTGACATAAACCAAAACACCATACATTTAGTTAACCATATATATATATATATATACTATTTATTTAGATGTGTGACATTATCTGCCAAAGTAACACCAATGTAGATAAAGAAGAACTCTCCAGGAGGTGAACCAAAACTTTCAAAGACCATTTTCTCAAAATTGAGGTTACAAGTTTATCATCTTTCAAAGCAGAATTACTTTCCCATTGTTCCTCAACTGTAGTGTATGATATACCTTTTTCTAGCTGAGTCTCTACTTTTATCCAATGTAAAAAACACAATTTCAAATGTTGCTACATAAGACCCGAATCGAGCCGGTTGGTCACATTTGACTGTGTAAAACCTAGCAGTACTACGTATTTCTCTGAGAGTGAGGCAGATATATATTATGACTGTGTAAAACCTAGCAGTACTACTTATTTCTCTGAGAGTGAGGCAGATATATATTATTACTGTGTAAAACCTAGCAGTACTACTTATTTCTCTGAGAGTGAGGCAGATATATAGAAAATTGCACAAAAGAAACATGATTATTTGTCTCTTTGAAATGAAACCATCAATTGATAGATTTTAAAGAAATACATGTCTGTCATTGAACAATCGCATACCATGATTAGCTACTGAAAAAACACCAATCTCTTTCATCATTTCTTGAACAAATAAAAAATAATTTCTGAACATTTCTGAAAATGGATATATAGCGTTTTGGAATGAAACTCTTCTTATGATTCCCCATCTGAGCTCAGAGTAGATCAGAGATGTAATGTTTGTCTCTGTTGTGTTGAAGCCCAATCAAGCAGGAGAGACCAGCCTCCCCTGTCCCCAGCTGTGTGTCCATGAAGAGTGACCGGTCTATGGGTCATCCACTACACTTTAGAGAGGGAGACTTTTCTACTGAACAAAGGTAAGAAGAACTCATGGGTCATGGTCAGTGAGTTAAACAACACTGTCTCTAGTCATTTCTCCTCTACCATTTTCCCATTTCTTGTTGTTGTTTTCATAATCCATAGGCTAATAATTTTTTCCATTTTCATAGTCCTGAAACAATATTAAACTAACACAACATTCCCTCCCTCCCTGTGTGTGTGTGTGTGTGTGTGTGTTTGTGTGTGTTTGTGTGTGTGTGTGTGTGTGTGTGTGTGTGTGTGTGTGTGTGTGTGTGTGTGTGTGTGTTTGTGTGTGTGTGTGTGTGTGTGTGTGTGTGTGTGTGTGTGTGTGTGTGTGTGTGTGTGCACTCCCTGGATGAGGAGATGTAATCTCATGTTTTGCCCACAGAAACCAACAGGAAAGATCAGAGTCAGAGATTCTCAGTGGTCAGTCTTCCCAGAGTCATCAAACAGACCTGGCCTCCATATTCAGTGTATGTGGTCCTGTTATGTACATTTGTTTTTGTTTACCTCAAGTAAAGTTGTTCTGTCAATTATTCATTAATATGTTAATGAGAAAGCATTTAGTCTCTTAACTTATTTACTTGATTTATTTCAGTTGCTTGAAGAGAATATTATGACATTTGTGAAGAACGAGCTGAAGATGTTCAAGAGGATTCTTAGTCCAGAACTCCCAGAAGGCTTTGAGAGTCAGAAGCAGGATAAGGAAGTGGTGGACGCTGAAGATGAGAAGCAGGAGAGCAGTGTCAGAGAGGGGGCTCTGAAGATCACACTGCACGTCCTGAGGAAAATGAACCAGAAGGAGCTTGCTGACACACTGGAGAAAAGTAAGAGCTGTCTGCCTCATGTTGAATGCTGTTTTAGAACATTTAAAAGCTGTAGCTAAAGTACAGCTAAAGTAGCTGTGTAACTCAATGATATTGGAGCAGCCATAACACAACACCTAGTGACCTCATCAAGTAGCAGCAGGGAGGTGTTGTGTTGATTCATAGAGAGAGAGAGAGAGAGAGAGAGAGAGAGAGAGAGAGAGAGAGAGAGAGAGAGAGAGAGAGAGAGAGAGAGAGAGAGAGAGAGAGAGAGAGAGAGAGAGAGAGAGAGAGAGAGAGAGAGAGAGAGAGAAATGCCATCAATAATGATATAAATCAGTCACACCAGTGTGGAATGCATTATGAAAACATTTACAGATTTATACAGACAAGAGAATAAATGATTATACTTTATAAGACAGTCTTAGAATACTGTAGGCATTAAAACAGATGTAATATTAATATCCTCTGTGTTGTTTCTAGATTCAGATGAGCGTGCTGTGATTCTTCAACGTGAACTCAAATCTAATCTAAAGAAGAAGTTTCAATGTGTATTTGAGGGGATCGCTAAACAAGGAAACCCAACACTTCTCAATAAGATCTACACAGAGCTCTACATCACAGAGGGTGGAAAAGGAGAGGTCAATAATGAACATGAGCTGAGACAGATTGAGACAACAACCAGGAAGCAAGCAAGTCCAGAGACTGCAATCAAATGTAACGACATCTTCAAACCCTTAACTGGACAAGACAAACTTATCAGAACTGTGCTGACAAAGGGAGTCGCTGGCATTGGAAAAACAGTCTCTGTGCAGAAGTTCATTCTGGACTGGGTTGAAGGAAAAGCAAATCAGGATGTCCAATTTGTATTTTCATTCCCTTTTCGGGAGCTGAATTTGATGAAAAAGGAAAAACACACTTTGATTGAACTTCTCAATCACTTCTCAAAGGAAACCAAAGAATCAAGAATCTCCAACTACGACAAGTACAAAGTTCTGTTCATCTTTGATGGTCTGGATGAGTGCCGACTGCCCCTAGACTTCCAGAAGAACAAGATCTGTTGTGATATCACAGAGTCAACCTCAGTGGATGTTCTGCTGACAAATCTCATTAAGGGAAATCTGCTTCCCTCTGCTCACCTCTGGATAACTACCCGACCTGCAGCAGCCAATCAGATCCCTTCAGGGTGTGTTGATCAGGTGACAGAGGTACGAGGGTTCAATGACCCACAGAAGGAGGAGTACTTCAGGAAGAGATTCGGTGATGAGGACCTGGCCAGCAGAATCATCTCACACATAAAGACATCAAGGAGCCTCCACATCATGTGCTACATTCCAGTCTTCTGTTGGATTTCTGCAATAGTCCTTGAACACATGTTGAGTACAGACAAGACAGAAGAGATGCCCAAGACTCTGACTGAGATGTTCATACACCTTGTGGTGTTTCATACCAAACAGAAGAATGAAAAGTATCTTGGGAAAGAAGAGACAGGTCCTCACTGGAATAAAGAGAGCATTCTGTCACTGGGAAAACTGGCTTTTCAACAGCTTGTGAATGGCAATCTGATTTTCTATGAAGAAGACCTTAGCAAGGCTGGCATTGATGTCATTGAAGCTTCAGTGTACTCAGGATTGTGCACACAGCTCTTTAAAGAGGAATGTGTGCTGTACCAGGACAAGGTGTACTGCTTCGTGCATCTGAGCATTCAGGAGTTTCTGGCTGCTGTATATGTGTTCCTCTCATTCATCAACAACAATGAGAATCTAATGGCCAAACCTCAATCAATGTTCAGCTACTTTTTTGCGCAGTCCAGAGACAAGCCTGAAGTTAGTGTCTACAAGAGTGCTGTGGATAAAGCCTTACAAAGTGAGACGGGAAACCTGGACCTTTTCCTCCGCTTCCTTCTGGGCCTCTCACTGGAGTCCAATCAGAAGCATTTACGAGGTCTACTGACAAAGACAAGAAGCAGCTCACAGAGCCATGAAGAAACAGTCAAGTACATCAAGGAGAAGATCAGGGAGAATCCCTCTCCAGAGAGGTGCATCAATCTGTTCCACTGTCTGAATGAACTGAATGACCATTCTCTAGTGGAGGAGATCCAAAGCTACCTGAGCTCAGGAAGTCTCTCAGAAGCCAAACTGTCACCTGCACAGTGGTCAGCTCTGGTCTTTGTGTTGCTGACTTCAGAAAAGGAGCTGGATGTGTTTGACCTGAAGAAATACTCCAGATCAGAGGAAGGTCTTCTGAGGCTGCTGCCAGTGGTCAAAGCCTCCAGAGCTGCTCTGTGAGTACATAACATGACATTTAAGTACTAATCATCAGGAAGAAATATTCAGTTTAGAGAAATATATTTATTATAATATGTTTATAATATATAAAATGAAATTGAAAAACTTACTGAATCAGTGCATTGGTGTTCACATTAGTATAACAATATGACCATAAAATTCTAGGAGACGGAAGATGAATCTATATGTTGTTTAAGAGAATAAACCAAATTCATCTGCCATTGTCCTTCTACACTACTGGTGTTTAATTAACCGTGTGTTTGTGAAATCATGATGATCTCTCTGTCAGGCTGTCAGGCTGTGGAGTCTCAGAGAAAGGCTGTGCTTCTCTGGTCTCATCTCTGAAGTCAAACCCCTCACACCTGAGAGAGCTGGATCTGAGTAACAATGACCTGAAGGATTCAGGAGTGAAGCTGCTCTCTGCTGGACTGGGGAATCCCCACTGTAAACTGGAGACTCTGAGGTCAGTATGCCTGTATCACTCAATGAACACACACACCTGGACACACACTGGACACACACACACAGGACACAAACACACAGGACACACAAACACACACACACACACATATTAATTTAGTAGTGTTTAGAAACATGTTATCTGCTGTTAATAATCAACATTAATTAATGTATATACAGTACCAGTCAAAAGTTTGGACACACCTACTCATTCAAGGGTTTTTCATTATTTTTACAATTTTTACATTGTAAAATAATAGTGAAGACATTAAAACGATGAAATAACACATATGAAATCATGTAGTAACCAAAAAGTGTTAAACAAATGAAAATATATTTTATATTTGACATTTTTCAAATAGCCACCCTTTGCCTTGATGACAGCTTTGCCCACTCTTGGCATTCTCTCAACCAGCTTCACCTGGAATGCTTTTCCAACAGTCTTGAAGGAGTTCCCACATATGCTGAGAACTTGTTGGCTGCTTTTCCTTCACTCTCATCCCAAACCATCTCAATTGGGTTGAGGTCGGGTGATTATGGAGGCCAGGTCATCTGACGCAGCACTCCATCACTCTCCTTCTTGGTAAAATAGCCCTTACACAGCCTGGAGGTGTGTTTGGTCATTGTCCTGTTGAAAAACAAATGATAGTTCCACGATGCCCAAACCAGATGGGATGGCGTATCGCTGCAGAATACTGTGGTAGCCATGCTGGTTAAGTGTGGTTAAATTCTAAATAAATCACAGACAGTGTCACCAGCAAAGCTCCCCCACACCATCACACCATCACACCTCCTCCTCCATGCTTTACGGTGGGAAATACACATGCAGAGATCATCCGTTCACCCACACCGCGTCTCACAAAGACACGGCGGTTGGAACCAAAAATCTCCAATTTGGACTCCAGACCAAAGGACAAATGTCCTCAGGTCTAATGTCCATTGCCCGTGTTTGTTGGCCCAAGCAAGTCTCTTCTTCTTATTGGTGTCCTTTAGTAGTGATTTATTTGAGGCAATTCGACCATGAAGGCCTGATTCACACAGTCCCCTCTGAACAGTTGATGTTGAGATGTGTCTGTGACTTGAACTCTGTGATGCATTTATTTGGGCTGCAATTTCTGAGGCTGGTAACTCTAATGAACTTATCCTCTGCAGCAGAGGTAACTCTGGGTCTTCCATTCCTGTGGCGGTCCTCATGAGAGCCAGTTTCATCATAGCGCTTGATGTTTTTTACGACTGCACTTGAAGAATCTTTCAAAGTTGTTGAAATGTTCCGTATTGACTGGCCGTCATGTCTTAAAGTAATGATGGACTGTCATTTCTCTTTGCTTATTTGAGCTGTTCTTGCCATAATATGGACTTGGTCTTTTACCAAATAGGGCTATCTTCTGTATACCCCCCTACCTTGTCACAACACAACTGATTGGCTCAAACACATTAAGAAGGAAAAAAATTCCACAAATTACCTTTTAAGAAGGCACACCTGTTAATTGAAATGCATTCCAGGTGACTACCTCATGAAGCTGGTTGAGAGAATGCCAAGAGTGTGCAAAGTTATCATCAAGGCAAAGGGTGGCTATTTGAAGAATGTCAAATATAAAATATATTTTCATTTGTTTAACACTTTTTTGGTTACTACATGATTTCATATGTGTTATTTCATCGTTTTAATGTCTTCACTATTATTTTACAATGTAGAAAATAGTAAAAATAAAGAAAAACCCTTGAATGAGTAGGTGTGTCCAAACTTTTGACTGGTAGTAGTGTATATATACATAAATGAATAGATATGGCAGGTTTCAGGACTCTGATGTATCTGAAAATGTTGAAAGAATATATTTTCACACCAAAGAATAGCAGTGTGGTTTTAATATGATTTGACTCTTTGCAGGCTGTCAGGCTGTCTAGTCACAGAGGAAGGCTGTGCTTCTCTGGTCTCAGCTCTGAAGTCAAACCCCTCACACCTGAGAGAGCTGGACCTGAGCTACAATCACCCAGGAGACTCAGGAGTCAGACTGCTCTCTGCTGGACTGGAGGATCCACACTGCAGACTGGAGAAACTCAAGTATGTAGAGGGTTTATGTCAATGTTCATATCAGACATGTTGGAGTTATCAGGCTAGTTAAGACAAACATTCTGACCACCACTTGGACTAAGTTATATAAAGACTGTGTGTGTATGTGTGTCCAGTGTGTGTGTGTTTTTTTGTGTGTGTGTGTATGTGTCCAGTGTGTGTGTGTCCAGTGTGTGTGTGTGTGTCCTGTGTGTGTGTGTGTGTGTGTGTGTGTGTCCAGTGTGTGTGTGTGGGTCCACGTGTATCAGTACACTGGACACACACAAACACTGGACAAACACACACACTGGACACACACACACAAACACACTGGACACACAAACACACATTGGACACGCACTGGACACACACACACTAGACACACACACACACACACACACTGGACACACACACACACACACTCACACTGGACACACACACATACACTGGACAAACACACACACACACACTGGACACACACACACACACACACAAATACACTGGACACACACACACTGGACACACTGGACACACTGGACAGACAAACACACACACTGGTCACACTGGACAAACACACACACACACACTGGATACACACTGGACACACACTGGACACACACACACACAAACAGTGGACACACACATTCACTTGACAAACACACACAAATTGAAAACACAAACACACACAAACACACTGGACACACACTGGACACAAACTGGACACACACACAAACTGGACACACACACACACTGGACACACACACACACAGGACACACACACACTGGACACACACACACACACACTGGACACACACACACAGGACACACACACACTGGACACACACACACGCACACTGGACACACACACACTGGACACACACACACACACACTGGACACACACAAACTGGACACACACACACACAAACAGGACACACACACACACACACACAGACACACACACACACTGGACACACACACTGGACACATACACACACACACACACAGACAAACATTCTTACCACCGCTTATACAAAGTTATATGCTGAAAGTGTGTGTGAGTGTCAAGTGTGTGCGTTGTGTGTGTCCGTGTCCAGTGTGTGTGTGTGTGTGTGTGTGTGTGTGTGTGTGTGTGTGTGTGTGTGTGTGTGTGTGAGTGTGTGTGTGTGTTAGTTCAGGTGTATCCCTCAATGACTGGCTGTTCTTCTGCTTACCGCTACAGTGTGGAACATGGTGGAGAGAACAGAATGAAACCTGGACCTAGAAAATGTGAGTGTTGACTGCTGTGAAGAATTTGACTAAGAATAAGTCTTAATTCAAGTGAAGTCAAAGTCAAAGACCACCATCATTACTTACTTGGTCATATTAAATATCAGCTGTAGTTCTACAGAAGCACAAATCAGGGACACCAAAGTTTACAAATAGTTGCTTTGACAATGTGTGTGTCTGTGTGTGGCGTGTTCCTGTTACGTTAGAAATGTGTGTGTGTGTTCATGCATGCATACAGGTGTGTGTTTGTGTGTGTGTGTGTGTGTGTGTGTGTGTGTGTGTGTGTGTGTGTGTGTGTAATTAATGGGAATAAGTGTGTTTTATATTACCATACAGTATAACATATGATCACTGAACAAATCTCAAGTTACCTTAACTTCTCCTTTTGATACCTAGAAACATCTACATTAAATGAATTAGTGAAAAGTGAGTTAACATTCTAATGTGAATGATGATGATTTCTAATATTGTGTCTGGTTTGATCCATCAGATGTCTGTGATCTCACACTGGAACTAAACACAGTAAACAGACGCCTCTCTCTGTCTGAAGAGAACAGAAAGGTGACATGTAGGAGAGAGAAGCAGCCGTATCCTGATCACCCAGAGAGATTTGAGGGCTGGAAACAGGTGCTGTGTAGAGAGGGTCTGACTGGACGCTGTTACTGGGAGGCAGAGTGGAGTGGGAGAAGGGCTGTTATAGGAGTGACATATAAAGGAATCAGCAGGAGAGTAGGGGGTATTGACTGTGGGATTGGATACAATGACAAGTCCTGGAGTCTGTTCTGCTTTAACAACCGTTACTTTGCCTGGCACAATAATAATCTCACTCCCATAGACGTCCCCTCCTCCAGCTCCCACAGAGTAGGAGTGTATCTGGACTGGCCAGCCGGCACTCTGTCCTTCTACAGAGTCTCCTCTGACACACTGACCCACCTGTACACATTCCACTCCACATTCACTGAGACCCTCTATCCAGGGTTTAGGGTTGATGATGACTGCTCAGTGTCCCTGTAAATAATAACCATGGTAACACTGACACACACACACACACACAATGGGAACACACACACACTGAACACACAAACACTGGACACACACACTGGACACACTGGACACACACACACACACACACTAGATTCACACAAACACACACACACACTGGACACACACACACACACTGACACACTGGACACACACACTGGACACACACACACACTGGACACACACACACACTGGACACACACAAACACTGGACACACACACACACACACACACACACACACTGGACACACACATACTGAACACACACACACTGGACACAAAAACACACTTGATACACACACACTGTACACACACACACACACACACTGAACAAACACACTGAACACACACCGGACAAACACACACTGGACACACACACACACACACACACAGGACACACACACACTGATCACACACACACACACACTGGACACACACTGGACAAACACACCCACACACTGGACACACACACACTCTGGACATACACACACACTGGACACACGCACATACACACACTGGACACACACACACCTGACACACACACACACACCTGACACACACACACACACACAGGACACATACACACACACTGGACAAACACTCATACACACTGGACACACACACATACACAAACTGGAAACACACACACAGGACACACACATACACACTGGACACATACACACACCTGACACACACACAGGACACACACACAGGACACATACACACACACTGGACACACACACACACAGCTGACACACACACACACACACACACACACACACAGGACACACACACAGGACACACACACACACACACAGGACACACACACCTGACACACACACAGGACACACACACACACACTGTACACACACACACACACACACCTGACACACACACACACACAGGACACACACACACACTGGACACACACACACACACACACACTGGACACACACACTCACACATAGTGGACACACACAAACACACACACACATTGGACACACACATTGGACACACACACATATGCTGGACACACAAACACTATACACACACACACACACACACTCACACTGGACCCACACACACACACACTGGACACACACACTCACACACAATGGACACAAACACCTGACACACACACAGGACACACACACACACAGGACACACACACACACTGGACACACACACACACCTGACACACACACACACAGGACACACACACTGGACACATACACACACACACACACACACACTGGACACACACACACACACACACACACACTGGACACACACACTCACACACACTGGACACACACAAACACACAAACACACTGGAAACACACTTACGCTGGACACACACACACTGGACACACACACACCTGACACACACACACACTGGACACACACACACACCTGACACACACACACACAGGACACACACACACACTGGACACACACACACACTGGACACACACACTCACACACACTGGACACACACACACACACACACACACTGGACACACACACACTGGACACACACACACACACACACACTCACACTGGACCCACACACATACACACTGGACACACACACATACGACACACACACACTCACACTGGACACACACACACCTGACACACACACACACTGGACACACACACACACCTGACACACACACACACACAGGACACACACACACACTGGACACACACACACACTGAACAAACACACTCACACACACTGGACACACACACACACACACACACTGGACACAGACACTCACACACACTGGACACACACACACACACACACTGGACACACACACTCACACACACTGTACACACACACAGACACTGGACACACACACATACACACTTACACACGCACTCACACACACTGGACACACACACACACACACTGGACACACAGACTCACACACACTGGACACACATAAACACACAAACACACACTGGACGCACACACTGGACACACACACACACGCTGGACACACACACACTGGACACACACACACACACACTCACACTGGACCCACACACATACACACTGGACACACACACACATACACACACAATGGGAACACACACACACTGAACACACAAACACTGGACACACACACTGGACACAATGGACACACACACACACACACACTAGATTCACACACACACACACACCTGGACACACACACACACACTGACACACTGGACACACACACTGGACACACACACACACTGGACACACACACACACTGGACACACACAAACACTGGACACACACACACACACACACACACACACTGGACACACACATACTGAACACACACACACTGGACACAAAAACACACTTGATACACACACACTGTACACACACACACACACACACTGAACAAACACACTGAACACACACCGGACAAACACACACTGGACAAACACACACACACACACAGGACACACACACACTGATCACAAACACACACACACTGGACACACACTGGACAAACACACCCACACACTGGACACACACACACTCTGGACATACACACACACTGGACACACACACATACACTGGACACACACACACTGGACACACACACACTGGACACACACACACACACACACAGAGGACACACACTGGACACACACACACACACTGGACAAACACACACACAGGTCACACACTCATACACACTGGACACACACACATACACACATTGGACACACACACACCTGACACACACACACACACCTGACACACACACACACACACAGGACACATACACACACACTGGACAAACACTCATACACACTGGACACACACACATACACAAACTGGAAACACACACACAGGACACACACATACACACTGGACACACACACACACACCTGACACACACACAGGACACACACACAGGACACATACACACACACTGGACACACACACACACAGCTGACACACACAGGACACACACACACACAGGACACACACACAGGACACACACACACACACACTGGACACACACACCTGACACACACACAGGACACACACACACACTGTACACACACACACACACACACCTGACACACACACACACAAGGACACACACACACAATGGACACACACACACACACACACTGGACACACACACTCACACATACTGGACACACACCAACACACACACACATTGGACACACACACTGGACACACACACATATGCTGGACACACACACACTATACACACACACACACACACACTCACACTGGACCCCCACACACACACACACTGGACACACACACTCACACACACTGGACACAAACACCTGACACACACACAGGACACACACACACACAGGACACACACACACACTGGACACACACACACACCTGACACACACACACACAGGACACACACACTGGAGACACACACACACACACACACACACACACACTGGACACACACACACACACACACACACACACTGGACACACACACTCACACACACTGGACACACACAAACACACAAACACACTGGACACACACATACGCTGGACACACACACACTGGACACACACACACCTGACACACACACACTGGACACACACACACACCTGACACACACACACACAGGACACACACACACACTGGACACACACACACACTGGACACACACACTCACACACACTGGACACACACACACACACACACACACTGGACACACACACACTGGACACACACACACACACACACTCACACTGGACCCACACACATACACACGACACACACACACTCACACTGGACACACACACACCTGACACACACACACACTGGACACACACACACACCTGACACACACACACACAGGACACACACACACTGGACACACACACACACTGGACACACACACTCACACACACTGGACACACACACACACACACACACACACTGGACACACACACTCACACACACCTGACACACACACACACAGGACACACACACACACACTGGACACACACACACACTGGACACACACACTCACACACACTGGACACAGACACACACACACACTGGACACACACACTCACACACACTGGACACACACACAGACACTGGACACACACACATACACACTTACACACGCACTCACACACACTGGACAAACACACACACTGGACACACACACTCACACACACTGGACACACATAAACACACAAACACACACTGGACGCACACACTGGACACACACACACACGCTGGACACACACACACTGGACACACACACACACACACTCACACTGGACCCACACACATACACACTGGACACACACACACACATACACACTGGACACACACACCTGACACACACACACACACACAGGACACACACACTTGACACACACACACACACACTGGACACATTTCCATGTGTAGGATTTTAATGAAAGGAAATCCCATATACAGTGGGGGAAAAAAGTATTTAGTCAGCCACTAATTGTGTAAGTTCTCCCACTTAAAAAGATGAGGGAGGCCTGTAATTTTCATCATAGGTACACGTCAACTATGACAGACAAATTGAGAAAAAGAAATCCAGAAAATCACATTGTAGGATTATTAATGAATTTATTTGCAAATTATGGTGGAAAATAAGTATTTGGTCACCTACAAACAAGCAAGATTTCTGGCTCTCACAGACCTGTAAATTCTTCTTTAAGAGGCTCCTTTGTCCTCCACTCGTTACCTGTATTAATGGCACCTGTTTGAACTTGTTATCAGTATAAAAGACACCTGTCCACAACCTCAAACAGTCACACTCCAAACTCCACTATGGCCAAGACCAAAGAGCTGTCAAAGGACACCAGAAACAAAATTGTAGACCTGCACCAGGCTGGGAAGACTGAATCTGCAATAGGTAAGCAGCTTGGTTTGAAGAAATCAACCATGGGAGCAATTATTAGGAAATGGAAGACATACAAGACCACTGATAATCTCCCTCGATCTCGGGCTCCACGCAAGATCTCACCCCGTGGGGTCAAAATGATCACGAGCAAAAATCCCAGAACCACACGGGGGGACCTAGTGAATGATGCAGAGAGCTGGGACCAAAGTAACAAAGCCTACCATCAGTAACACACTACGCCGTCAGGGACTCAAATCCTGCAGTGCCAGACGTGTCCCCCCTGCTTAAGCCAGTACATGTCCAGGCCCGTCTGAAGTTTGCTAGAGTGCATTTGGATGATCCAGAAGAGGATTGGGAGAATGTCATATGGTCAGATGAAACCAAAATAGAACTTTTTTGGTAAAAACTCAACTCGTCGTGTTTGGAGGACAAAGAATGCTGGGTTGCATCCAAAGAACACCATACCTACTGTGAAGCATGGGGGTGGAAACATCATGCTTTGGGGCTGTTTTTCTGCAAAGGGACCAGGACGACTGATCCGTGTAAAGGAAAGAATGAATGGGGCCATGTATTGTGAGATTTTGAGTGAAAACCTCCTTCAATCAGCAAGGGCATTGAAGATGAAACGTGGCTGGGTCTTTCAGCATGACAATGATCTCAAACACACCGCCCGGGCAACGAAGGAGTGGCTTCGTAAGAAGCATTTCAAGGTACTGGAGTGGCCTAGCCAGTCTCCAGATCTCAACCCCATAGAAAATCTTTGGAGGGGAGTTGAAAGTCTGTGTTGCCCAGCGACAGCCCCAAAACATCACTGCTCTAGAGGAGATCTGCATGGAGGAATGGGCCAAAATACCAGCAACAGTGTGTGAAAACCTTGTGAAGACTTACAGAAAACGTTTGACCAGTGTCATTGCCAACAAAGGGTATATAACAAAGTATTGAGAAACTTTTGTTATTGACCAAATACTTATTTTCCACCATAATTTGCCAATAAATTCATTAAAATCCTACAATGTGATTTTCTGGATTTTTTTCCTCATTTTGTCTGTCATAGTTGACGTGTACCTATGATGAAAATTACAGGCCTCTATCATCTTTTTTAAGTGGGAGAACTTGCACAATTGGTGGCTGACTAAATACTTTTTTTCCCCAGCCTGCTACAGCCAGACTAACGTGTACGCTGGGAGTCAGGAAGCAAATACAGGAAGTGAATTTAATAACACATAAAACAAAACAAGAAACAGGAGTAGCGTACAGACATGAAGCCCTGAAACAGAATCAATAACGCCTGGGGAAGGAACCAAAGGGAGTGACTGATATAGGGGAGGTAATCAGGAAGGTGATGGAGTCCAGGTGAGTCTGATTGGGCGCAGGGGCGTAACGATGGTGACAGGTGTGCATAATAATGAGCAGACTGGTGACCTGGAACGCCGGAGAGGGAGTATACGGGACACAGACAGAACAGGTAATAAGACGTGTGGGGATATTGTGGAGATACTTCAGTAGAATTTACCTGGTCCTGACTTCAATTAAACTCTGGGAAACCGCCCCTCAGTCTCTCATCTACTCTGAGCTCAGATGGGGAAACATCAGAAGAGTTTCATTCAAAAACGCTATATATCACTTTTCAGAAGTTTTGTTAAATTAGCCTTTATTGTTCAAAGAAATTATGAAAGAGATTGGTGTGTTTTTTTCACTATCTAATCATGGCATGGGATTGTTCAATGACAGACATGTATTTGTTTAAAATCTATAATTTGATGCTTTCATTTCAGATAGACAAATGATCAAATATATGTCTGCCTCACTCTCAGAGAAATAAGTAGTACTGCTAGGTTTTACACAGTCAAATGTAAAAAATAGGATATGTTTTTGTAAATGTATTAAACTGCAAATTTGACCAATTCCAGTCCCCTTGCTCAGGGTTCCCAGGGTCCTCCTGGGGATACTTCTTGAGAAGCTCAGTTCTAAGAAGCTCAGTTCTGGTGACAAGAAAAAGGCCGTTCTACTCCAGAATGAATGAAAATACAATGATGCTGACACCATCTAATATATAATTTCCACCTCCATGAATGAGCCCAGTAAGATATTGGTAAAGATGATGTTAAATGAATTTAACATATTGAACCATATAGCCTGTATGCATGGTCTATTATCAGATGTTAAATGATTTTAACATATTGAACCATATATCCTATATTCATGGTCTATTATCAGATGTTAAATGATTTTAACATATTGAACCATATATCCTGTATTCATGGTCTATTATCAGATGTTAAATGATTTTAACATATTGAACCATATAGCCTGTATGCATGGTCTAGTATCAGATGTTAAATGATTTTAACATATTGAACCATATATCCTGTATTCATGGTCTATTATCAGATGGTAAATGATTTTAACATATTGAACCATATATCCTATATTCATGGTCTATTATCAGATGTTCTATTAGCAATAAGCATGATCCCCTGTAGCCCAACGGATGCAGCATAGTGGCTATAAATGAAGCATGGGGTTTGTCCATCTGCATTTACCCCATTGGACACAACTTCCTGATTATTATTATTATTTATTATTATTATTGTTCACTCAGAATTGTTGTTGGGGGGGGTTTCTATTACAAAGTTGCCCTTTTAAGATGCCGTTGCCCCTTTAAGAGCTCTGTTGTGAATGTTTCTAAACCATGCTTGACACTCCGGTTTTAAGATGCCGTTGCCCCTTTAAGAGCTCTGTTGCAAATGTGCCTAAACCATGCTTGATACTCCGGTTGTAACTGCATTTTTAAAACAATGCATTAGCGCGATTGTAGGAGTATAGAAATAAACGTGTTATCAATGGAAAGCTTTGATCCCCCTCTTTTTTTAACAAAGGTCAAAACTGCTTTCAAAAGGGTTTTCCCCGTGATTGCATTAAGAGTTGTTGTCCGTTGACTGCTTGAATAAACGGCCCTACAAAGGCAAAGAGCATCAACTAGAAAACAGTACAACTGAAGACTAAAAAGGCTTTAAAGTTGTTTTTGCTGTCCAGCCAAATTTGTCGTAGGTAGATAAGTGTAAATGCACTGATGTATCATCTTATTATGACCACTGATCTGACCTATGACCCCTTAAATGCTGATACCGCACTCTGCCTTTGTATGACCTTAAACAGCTGTATGGGTCATGCAGAAGCAAAGTGCAGTATCTATAAAATCTAAATGTGTTTATCCAGCTTTCTTGTTGTTTTTAATGGTGTTGTGTAGTTGTGTTTTCATGTTTTGAATGTTGTATTGTAGCAACCCTCAAGCTGTTTTTATCCATAAGGTAAGAACTATTTCATCACGGAGAATGTTTATCCTTATGTGACTTTGTATTAATATCAATGCTGTCCTTTTCTTTATGTTAGCCAGCGTTTCAATATTTTGTTTGCTAAATTTCTTACCATTATCTGGGTATTTTGCATTTCAATGCGAGTTAAACCATAATGTTTCCGCGGGATTGTGCCATGTTTATTCTGGTGATAACTGGATCACTGGATTTCTCAGGGAGTGTGTGAGGGTGAGTGTCATGGTCGGGATGGGCTGAACTCAGAGCCTGATAGAATACCAAGGAAAACCGTAGTAACTGCAGTAGAACATGGTGGAACAAAGCCAGATGGCAGTAACTTCACTTACTGCTGTTTCCTCGGTTTTTACTGGGATTGTGTAGTTACATCAAATTTGACCCTCCATTTTCTCTGAAACTGAAGATAATTGAACCAGGACACTTTGTCACAAGATATAACAGATACTACGAAGCCTGATTTAGGTCTGAACTCATCTTTGACCAAATGTGTAGCAACAGTTTGCAATTGTACGGCCGAATAGCTGTGCACATAATTCTAATACCTCTTCATGGACTACATTTGAACACTTGAACAGTGTCTTCTTTTAGGGCGTGAACTGGTATGGTAAGATTACCTAGTGGGGCCAGTAACTGAAAGGTTGCTGGTTCGAATACCTGATCCGTCAAGGTAAAAATCTGTCTGTGCCCTTAAGCAAGGCACTTACACCTGATTTGCTCCAGGGGCGCCGTACTACTATGACCCTGTAAAACAACACATTTCACTGCATCTATCCGGTGTCTGTGACAATACATTTACAAATATTTTATTTGTTTATTACAACAGTTAATTTAACAATGCTGGTTATAAATCTTGTTGACATTCATCCAAGGACACAACTTGACTTGCATTACACTCTCACTCCAGAAAAATATTCTCATGAAATCATATGATTTATAGATAGAGAAAAGGATTTCTTTGAACGTGGCCTGCTACAAGCAGGAAACAAGTTATGGATGTGTGATCTATCTTGGCATCTTTTTGGGGGTAACCACATTGGAACATTCCAACATTCATCTTAAAGGACATGAACTGGCAGAACAGGTTTCAGCAAAGTATGGAGTCATTGTTTTCAGGAAGGTGTCTCCATGGCGATAGGAGGGACAGGAGGCAGACTAAGGGCAAGGGAAGCCACCTGAACTACTGCCCTACAAAGGCAAAGAGCAGTCTACGCAAACAGTGAATCTGAGAGAAATGGCTTTAAAGTTGGGGTTTTTGTCCAATCATATCAACCATGACCACTGATCTGACCTATGACCCCTTAAATGCTGATACTGCACTCAGCCTTTGTATGACCTTAAACAGCTGTATGGGTAATGCAAAAGCAAAGTGCAGTATGTAGAAATCTAAATGTGTTTATCCAGCTTTCTTGTTGTTTTTCTGTTTGATGGAAACAGTTTGAGAGTTGTAACTATATTCCAACTGTATTTAATGCTGTTATGTAGTCGTGTTTTCATGTTTTCAATGTTGTATTGGAATAGGCCTAACCCTCACCAATATTTCTGTTGATGGAGAGAGACACCAGACAAGACACAGAGACAGCAACAGAAGAATAGGATATGATGGAGAGAGACACCAAACAAGACACAGAGACAGCAACAGAAGAATAGAATATGATGGAGAGAGACACCAGACAAGACACATAGACAGCAACAGAAGAATAGGATATGATGGAGAGAGACACCAGACAAGACACATAGACAGCAATAGAAGAATAGGATATGATGGAGAGAGACACCAGACAAGACACAGAGACAGCAACAGAAGAATAGGATATGATGGAGAGAGACACCAGGCAAGACACAGGGACAGCAATAGAAGAACAGGATATGATGGAGAGAGACACCAGACAAGACACAGAGATAGCAATAGAAGAATAGGATATGATGGAGAGAGACACCAGACAAGACACAGAGATAGCAACAGAAGAACAGGATATGATGGAGAGAGACACCAGACAAGACACAGAGACAGCAACAGAAGAACAGGATATGATGGAGAGAGACACCAGACAAGACACAGAGACAGCAATAGAAGAACAGGATATGATGGAGAGAGACAGAACAGGCCATAACAGAAGAAAATAGACACAGGAGACAGTAACAAACTGGAACCTGAGACAGCAACAGACAAGACACAGATAGCAACAGACAAGACACAGACAACAGACAAGACACAGACAGCAACAGACAAGACACAGACAGCAACAGACAAGACATAGACAACAACAGACAAGACACAGAGAAAGTGACAGAAGAGGGCAGATGGAGAGAGAACCAAGGTTGGTTGAGCAGAAGAGGGCATACAAGAGAGACAGCAACAGAAGGGGGAGACAAGAGAGAAAGCAACAGAAGAGGGGAGACAAGAGAGACAGCAACAGAAGAGGGCAGACAAGAGAGACAGCAACAGAAGAGGGCAGACAAGAGAGACAGCAACAGAAGAGGGGAGACAAGAGAGACAGCAACAGAAGAGGGGAGACAAGAGAGACAGCAACAGAAGAGGGCAGACAAGAGAGACAGCAACAGAAGAGGGGAGACAAGAGAGACAGCAACAGAAGAGGGGAGACAAGAGAGACAGCAACAGAAGGGGCAGACAAGAGAGACAGCAACAGAAGAGGGGAGACAAGAGAGACAGCAACAGAAGACAGAGAAAGTAATGGAGAGAGGCAGAGGAGGGGAGATCACACAGTAGATTGTATCACTTAAAGCTGCTCTATAGATTATAATTACTGCACAGTGAGTGGGGGGATATGTGTGTGTGTGTGTGTGGGGGGGGTATGTGTGTGTGTGTGTGTGTTCTGTAGTGTGTGTGTGTGAGAGAGAGAGTAAATAATGGTAAAACAGCATTATAATGATAGTCATACAATGTCAAATATTTCTTAAGTATAAACATTCTCCATGATGAAATAACCTTAGGCCTACTATAATATAACATTGAAAACATGAAAAACACGCCTACATAAGACCATTAAATACAGTTGGAAGGTAGTAACAACTATCAAACAGTTTCCATCAAACAGATAAACAACAAGAAAGTTGGATCAACATATTTAGATTTCTTGATGCTGCACTTTGCCGTTGCATTACCCATATACTTGTTTAAGGTCATACAAAGGCAGAGTTCAGTATCAGCATTTTAGGGGTCATAGGTCAGATCAGTGGTTATGGTTGATATGCACGGACATTTGCGTAGACTGCTCTTTGCCTTTGTAGGGCAGTAGTTCAGGTGGCTTCCCTTGCCCTTTAGTCTGCCTCCTGTCCCTCCTATCGCCATGGAGACACCTTCCTGAAAACAATGACTCCATACTTCATGTCCTTAAAGATTAGAATGTTCCAATGTGGTTGGCCAAAAAGATGACAAGATAGATCACACATTCATCATTCAGGGTTACTATCAAACAGAAATGTCACATTTCTGGTTTGTCCATACCTTGTTTCCTGCTTGTAGCAGCGTGCGTTTACAGGAATCGTTCTCTCTAACTATGAGTCACATGATTTCATGAGAATATTTTTCTGCAGTAAGAGGGTAATGCAAGTGAAGGTGTCCTTGGATCAACGTCAACAAGAGTTATAACCAGTATTGTTAAATTAACTGTTGGAATTGCAAAAATATATATGTTTTTATTGTCAGATTCACTGGATAGGTGCAGTGAAATGTGTTGTTTTACAGGGTCAGCCATAGTAGTACTGCACCCATGAAGCAAGTTAGTGTTAAGTGCCTTGCTTAAGGGCACATCAACAGATTTACGGCTCGGGTATTTGAACCAGCAACCTTTCAGTTACTGGCCCAACGTTCTAACCACTAGGCAATGTGACCATACCATACCAGGTCCCGCCCTAAAAGAAGACAATGTTTAAGTGTTCAAATGTAGTCCATGAAGAGGTATTAGGATTATGTGCACAGCTATTCTGCCGTACAATTGCAAACAGCTGCTACACATTTGGTCAAAGATGAGTTCAGACCTAAATCAGGCTTCGTAGTATCTGTTATATCTTGTGACAAAGTGTCCTGGTTCAATTATCTTCAGTTTCAGAGAAAATGGAGGGTCAAATTTGCTGTAACTACAAAATCCCAGTAAAAACCAAGGAAACAGCAGTAAGTGAGGTTACTGCCATCTGGCTTTGTTCCACCATGTTCTACTGCAGTTACTACGGTTTTCCTTGGTATTCTATCAGGCTCTGAGTTCAGGCCATCCCGACCATGACACTCACCCTCACACACTCAATGAGACAGCCAGTGATCCAGTTATCACCAGAATAAACATGGCACAATTCCGCAGATAATTTTGGTCATGAAGTCAGTCTTGTCCAAAACTGAGTTTAGTGAGACTTGTGGTTGTGACTGCATCACAACGTGAATGAAGGTTGCCCACATGCCCACACCAAGTAATAATCAATTCAGAATGCAACTGCATGCGACCCAATCGTAATGCCTGTGGTAAATTTGGGTTGACTTTGGATATCCCTATGGGGCTAGTTAGGGACCATCAGTAAATTACACCATGTACATGGGACAACATGTTAAAATTCCAATAGCTCCAAATTTGGATTGCAAAACTAAAGAGAAACATCAGACAAGACACAGAGACAGCAACAGAAGAATATGATACGATGGAGAGAGAGACATCAGACAAGACACAGAGACAACAACAGAAGAATAGGATATGATGGAGAGAGACACCAGACAAGACACAGAGACAGCAACAGAAGAACAGGATATGATGGAGAGAGACACCAGACAAGATGAAAGACATCAATAGACGACACAGAGAAAGTGATGGAGAGAGACAGAGGAGGGGAGAACACACAGTAGACTATCACTAAAAGCTGATATAGGGATTCTAATTACTGCACTGTGTGTGTGTGTGTGTGAGAGAGAGAGAGAGAGAGAGAGAGAGAGAGAGAGAGAGAGAGAGAGAGAGAGAGAGAGAGAGAGAGAGAGAGAGAGAGAGAGAGAGAGAGAGAGAGAGAGAGAGAGAGAGAGTGTTTAGGTACTGTGGGATTATTTAATCAGTTTGGCTCATTGGACAGGTCAGAGTCTATATTTGAAGTTCTTGAGTGGTTTTTGGCAATACACTAGTGTTGTATTCATGGATTTAGCTGTTGAAATTCCTTCCCGGACCTTCCTACTGGCTGTGGGCTAAGCCACCGATGTCTTCAAATCCTAGGGTGAGAGGAGCTGCTACTCCTGGGGAGAGAGGAGCTGTTACCCCTGGGGAGAGAGGAGCTGCTACCCCTGGGGAGAGAGGAGCTGCTACCCCTGGGGAGAGAGGAGCTGCTACCCCTGGGGAGAGTGATGCTACCCCTGGGGAGAGAGATGCTACCCCTGGGGAGAGAGATGCTACCCCTGGGGAGAGAGGAGCTGTTACCCCTGGGGAGAGAGAAGCTGCTACCCCTGGGGAGAGTGATGCTACCCCTGGGGAGAGAGATGCTACCCCTGGGGAGAGAGGAGCTGTTACCCCTGGGGAGAGGAGCTGTTACCCCTGGGGAGAGGAGCTGCTACCCCTGGGGAGAGAGGAGCTGATACCCCTGGGGAGAGAGATGCTACCCCTGGGGAGAGAGGAGCTGCTACCCCTGGGGAGAGAGGAGCTGCTACCCCTGGGGAGAGAGATGCTACCCCTGGGGAGAGAGGAGCTGTTACCCCTGGGGAGAGAGAAGCTGCTACCCTGGGGAGAGTGATGCTACCCCTGGGGAGAGAGATGCTACCCCTGGGGAGAGAGGAGCTGTTACCCCTGGGGAGAGAGAAGCTGCTACCCCTGGGGAGAGTGATGCTACCCCTGGGGAGAGAGATGCTACCCCTGGGGAGAGGAGCTGATACCCCTGGGGAGAGGAGCTGATACCCCTGGGGAGAGGAGCTGTTACCCCTGGGGAGAGGAGCTGATACCCCTGGGGAGAGGAGCTGATACCCCTGGGGAGAGGAGCTGTTACCCCTGGGGAGAGAGGAGCTGCTACCCCTGGGGAGAGTGATGCTACCCCTGGGGAGAGTGATGCTACCCCTGGGGAGAGAGATGCTACCCCTGGGGAGAGTGATGCTACCCCTGGGGAGAGAGATGCTACCCCTGGGGAGAGAGGAGCTGTTACCCCTGGGGAGAGAGGAGCTGTTACCCCTGGGGAGAGAGAAGCTGCTACCCCTGGGGAGAGAGGAGCTGCTACCCCTGGGGAGAGAGGAGCTGTTACCCCTGGGGAGAGAGAAGCTGCTACCCCTGGGGAGAGAGGAGCTGCTACCCCTGGGGAGAGAGGAGCTGTTACCCCTGGGGAGACAGGAGCTGCTACCCCTGGGGAGAGAGGAACTTGCTGATGTTTCGCAATATGCCATGGCCGTCTCAGTCACCAGGTCTCAACCCAATTGAAAACAACCATCAACAAAACACTAAATTATGGAATTTCTTGTGGAAGAATGATGTCACATCCCTCCAATAGAGTTCAATATATATATATATATATATATTGTGATGCCACGAGAGGCTACCGCTTCCAGCGGGGTTGCCCAAGTAGTGCAAGGAGTCCAGGTTCAACCAAAACAAGGATTTTTATTAAAGGTCTTCGGCAACTAACGAAATTATAACACAATTTTCTTCTTCCCCGAGCCCACCCTCCAGACCGTCTCTTCCCTTCCAAAACAACTCCAGCCTATCAGCCCCTGATTGGTTTCAGCTGCGTGGGAAGATTGGCCACAGAGGGTTGGAGTTCCCGACCATACCAGCAGATGGAGCCATAGCTGTCTGGGTTTGCAGCCACCTCAGGGGGATGTAACGTCCCTCCAGGACACAGCCTCTCGTGACATCACACATCCCCCTCCTCGGGACCGACGTCCTCGTCGGGGTAAAGGCAGTGAAGAAGGCATCACGCCGGAGAGGGCGTCCGCATTTCCGTGGTGCTTGCCAGCCCTGTGGACAACCGAAAAAGTTAAACGGTTGCAAGCTCAAAAACCATCTGGTTACTCTACTGTTTGATTCCTTGTTCTTGGCCATCCACTGCAGAGGGGCGTGATCAGATACCACCATGAAACGTCGGCCCAGGAGATAGAACCGAAGGGACTCCAGGGCCCAGACTACAGCCAGACATTCCTTCTCCACCGTTGAATAGTTCTTCTCTCTTGGAAGTAACTTCCTGCTTAGGTAGAGAATGGGATGTTCTTCCCCGTCATGTGCCTGGGTGAGGACAGCACCCAGACCCACCTCCGAAGCATCCGCTTGGACCATGAATTCCTTCTTGAAGTCTGGTGCCACCAGGATCGGACTGGAGCAGAGTGCTCGCTTCAGGTTGCGGAAAGCCGCCTCCGCCGCAGGGTTCCACTTCACCATTCGTGAGTGGCGTTTGGTCGTCAGCTCCGTCAATGGTGCCGCTATGGTAGCAAAATCTGCAATAAAGCGTCTATAGTAGCCAGCGAGGCCCAAAAATGACCTTACTTGCTTCTTGTTGATGGGCTGCGGCCAGTCCTGTATGGCCCGCAGTTTGGCTTCCTGTGGTTTGACCAACCCCCCGCCCAATGGTGTACCCCAGGTAGTTTGTCTCACTGAAGGCCACCTTGCACTTCTTCGGGTTTGCCGTGAGCCCTGCTTCCCTGAGCGAATCCAGCACCGCTTGTACCCGGGGTAGGTGGCTGGCCCAATCCTGACTTTGTATAACCACATCATCCAAATAAGCCGCTGCGTGCCTCTTGTGGGGCGCAAGGACTCGATCCATCAGGCGTTGGAACGTGGCAGGTGCCCCGTGGAGACCAAACGGAAGTCGGGTATACTGGTAGAGCCCCTCCGGGGTGGCAAAGGCTGTCTTCTCCTTAGACGCCGGGGTCAAGGGCACCTGCCAGTAGCCTTTTGTGAGATCAAGAGTGGTTATGAAACGAGCATGCCCCAAGGAGTCTATTAAATCATCGACACGAGGCATTGGGTATGCATCAAATTCAGACACTTCATTCAACTTTCGATAGTCATTACAAAAATCGTACTGAACCGTCTGGCTTGGGAACTAGTACTATGGGACTTGCCCAGGCACTGTGGGACTCTTCGATTACTCCCAACTCCCGCATCTTCCTTACCTCCTTCTGTATAACCACTTTACGAGCCTCTGGCACGCGGTACGGGCGCTGGTTTACCGTTCGGCCAGGCATGGTGCGGATCTCATGTTGGACCACCTCTGTGTGACCGGGAAGGGAGGAGAAGACATCCTGGTTCTGCTCCACGAGTTCCAGGGCCATCTGTCGTTGATGTGGGGACAGATTTGGACCCAGCTGAACCTCTTCTCGCGCCGGTTCCTGGGTCTCTGTGGGGGTAGAGAGCTAAACAGCGCCTCTCTGGCGTGCCACTTCTTTAAAAGGTTAACATGATAAATCTGCTCAGTTTTCCTCTTATCTGGTTGCCTCACCTTGTAGTTTACTTCTCCCATGCGTTCAATGACCTCATATGGTCCTTGCCAGGTTGCCAGGAATTTGCACTCAACGGTTGGCACCAGGACCAGCACTCTGTCCCCCGGCTTAAACTCCCCTGGGCTGAGCAGATCTGTTGTAGGAGGCTTGCTGTTGCCGCTGACTGGCCTCCATGTGTTCCCGCATCATGGGATAGATGGCCTTCATTCTCTCCCTCATAGCCCCTACATGGTCGATCAGTGTCCGCTGTTGGCATGGCTGCTCCTCCCAGGCCTCCTTGGCGATGTCGAGCAGTCCTCTGGGTCTGTAGGAAAGCAAGAGCTCAAAGGGTGAAAAACCAGTAGAAGACTGAGGTACCTCTCTCACCGCAAACAATATGTATGGTAACAGCTGATCCCAGTTGCGCCCATCTTCCCCTAACGCTTTCCGCAGCATGGATTTTAGTGTTTTGTTAAAACGTTCGACTAGGCCATCTGTCTGGGGGTGTAGACCGAGGTTCTCAGCTGTTTGATTTTCAGTAAAGCACAGAGTTCTTTCATCACCCTGGACATGAATGGAGTCCCTTGGTCCGTCAATATCTCTTTTGGGATTCCCAGACTAGTTGAGAGACGGAACAGCTCCTTGGCGATTTGTCTGGATGTAGCCTTCCTCAGCGGAATGGCCTCCGGGTACCGGGACGCATAGTCCAGAATGACCAGAATGTATTGATGTCCCCTGGCACTTTTCGGTAAGGGCCCGACTATGTCTAATCCAATCCTCTCAAAAGGAGTTTCGATAATGGGCAAGGGAATGAGCGGGTTTCTATATGTGGGCTTTGGCGCAACCTGCTGACACTCAGGGCAACTACGGCAGTAGTTCTCTATCTCTTTGTGTACTCCTGGCCAAAAGAAACGTTGCATGATTCTTTCCTTAGTCTTCTCTACCCCCCAAGTGGGCCCTAGCGGTGTGTGTGGGCTAGGTTGAGTACTGTGGCCCGATAGGGCTGTGGCACGAGGAGCTGTTCATGCACTTCCTCATTTTTCTTGACTATCTGATATACTAACCCCGGTTTACTGCGAAATGGGGGTAAGTAGGGGTTGTCTTATCACCTAACACTACACCTTCAAAAAACCTGCACATTTCTTAAGGCATTTGCAAGAGTAGGATCTTGTAATGTGAGCCGTACCATACTGGCCTGTGAGAGGGGAAGCTCTTGGGTGCCTGGGACGTCTTCTTCACTGGAGAACGGAGCACTTTCCTGGGCTGCGTTCTCTTCTCCGTATCCGGACCAGTCTCGGTGTCGGTCTGGGCACCTGCCATCCCTATCAGAGCCCGGGCGGGAGTGAGTAACTCGGAGGATTGCACCGGAGCCTTCCCAGGATGAGTCTTGCCTCTCCGTTTCCGAGGTACTCGGGTTATCCTCTCCTGAGACTCTCTCCAGAGTGGGTAAAAGGCTGGGCAGTCTCGTCCAATTAGGACAGGGACGGGGAGGGAATCAACCACCCCCGCCGTCGTGTGTATGGTTCCCCCGTGTGCTGGTCATTGTAAGTTCAGTAATGGGGTATTCTCTGGTGTCCCCATGGACACAGGAAACTGGGAGGACTTTCCCGGGGTCAGACACGTTGGGCCCACCAAATCCTTACGCACCAGGGTGGCCCGGCTACCAGAATCCAGTAAGGCCTCCCACATCATGGTGATTCACAGTTACCGGGCAGGTGGGGGGTCGATCTGGGCCGCCATCTCGACTCCCAAGAGCGAGGCAACCCGGTGTGTGGGTGCTGAGCTGGAGGACTCCGCAGTGGGCATAGGTTCATCGGCTGGTTTCCCACACTGCCAGGAGATATGTCCCATCTCCCCACACCGGTAACACTGTCGAGTTTCCCCCTCCTGGTGTACTCTTCTTGGACCCGCCTGGTTTCTGGCTCCCCCTGGAGCCGGGATAAGTCCTGACGTGGCTGGGTTCGAGACCTTGGGGGTCCTTTGGACGGGTTCTTCCCATTTGTGGTGGGGCCGCACTCCTGGGGTCTTTTCGGGAAGCATTCAGCATCTCCGCTGTGGCCTGGTACTTTTCCACAGCTTCCACGGTCAGATCAGCCGTGGTCAAGGCCTGTTGACTGATGAACCGTTTTGCCTCATAAGGCAGGGCGCGTGGGTAACGATCCACCACAACGGCCTCCACCACCGCCGCTGCTGTATTCCTCTGCGGATCCAGCCATTTCCTTGCGATTCGGACAAGTTCATGCATCTGCGCCCGAGGAGGTTGGTCTGGTTGGAAGGTCCAACTGTGAAGCGCTGGGCCATACCAAATTTTGTGAGTCCATATCTGCTGAGGATCTCAGACTTCCAGGGCATCATAGTCAGTAACCTGGTCAGGGCCCAGGTCCCCGGACAGCATTCAAGCGCTTCCCCGGTTAGGAAGGGGGCTAACAGACCAACCCACTGTGGCTTGGGCCAGGCTTCCCCTAGTGGCCGTGGCCTCAAATGCATGCAGGTATGCCTCAATGTCATCGGTAGCTCCCATCTTAGATATAAAGTCACTTGCCTTTATTGGGCGGGTATTTTGGACCACCCTCTGTCTCTGCAACTGCAACTCCTCTGCCTTCAGAAGGTTGGCTTTCTTTTGCTCCTCCAAGAGAGCCACGTTTGCTTGCATCTGGGCTTGCTGGCCAGCAACAAGGGCTTTCAATATGTCCTCCATTTCAGTCGGGCGGGGAGCCTACGGCCAACTTGGAAAACTGGGTGATCAAACCTTCGGTATCCTCCTCTGACATGCACTATTAACGCGAGGCGTGCCCGTATTCTCCACCATCTGTGATGCCACGAGAGGCTACCGCTTCCAGCGGGGGTTGCCCAAGTAGTGCAAGGAGTCCAGGTTCAACCAAAACAAGGATTTTTATTAAAGGTCTTCGGCAACTAACGAAATTATAACACAATTCTCTTCTTCCCCGAGCCCACCCTCCAGACCGTCTCTTCCCTTCCAAAAACAACTCCAGCCTATCAGCCCCTGATTGGTTTCAGCTGCGTGGGAAGATTGGCCACAGAGGGTTGGAGTTCCCGACCATACCAGCAGATGGAGCCATAGCTGTCTGGGTTTGCAGCCACCTCAGGGGATGTAACGTCCCTCGGACACAGCCTCTCGTGACATCACAATATATATATATTTTTTTTTAAACCTTGACAATAAACATTTTAATGAACCACAAACACTTGATGTTTAGGGATGGCACACACATAGGGAGACAGTTTGCGTTCCTTCTCACATATGCACCTAGGAAGATGTAGTGTTTCTCAACCTGTCATTTTACATAATGTTGCAAGACACATACCATCAAATGAATCCATAGACTTTTGTCCATATTTACAGAAGGCTGTCATTTCACAAATTGTTCCTATATTGAAAGGACATAGGGAAAAATAAAGTCAAACATTTCAATACAAAATAATAAAAACAATCACAGCATTACTCAGTCTTAATGTATTTTAACCATATTAACCTGTTTAATCAAATTGTTTTCATTTGGAACACTAAATCAGAACTACATTTGGAGTTCCAGACACTTGTAGAATGTATGCCAAGGCACATTGTAAGAGCTATAAAGAGACAGGGAGTGGGAGAGAGAACAGGTAGAACCTGATATGGAAATGAGCAGAACAAACTAAAGGAACTTTCCACCACCCGAATGATCATTCCAGACTCTACTTCTATTGAGAGACATATAAAAGGTAAGACGACGATTGTTATGATATTAATATAGTTGATGTTATTGTTATGTGTATTAATATAGTTGATGATATTGTTATGTGTATTAATATAGTTGATGATATTGTTATGTGTATAATATAGTTTATGATATTGTTATGTGTATTAATATAGTTGATGATATTGTTATGTGTATTAATATAGTTGATGATATTGTTATGTGTATTAATATAGTTGATGATATTGTTATGTGTATTAATATAGTTGATTATATTGTTATGTGTATTCATATAGTTGATGATATTGTTATGTGTATTAATATAGTTGATGATATTGTTATGTGTATTAATATAGTTGATTATATGTTTTGTGGACAGTGTTATAATAGGCCTACTCTCCTTAACATGTTTTGGATATAAATTAGATGCGTGGGGTGAATTCGTTCTGTTTCCATCTGAGTGCCCCAGGGTGATCACTCCTACACTATCTAGAATCTAAAAGGGTTCTTTGGCTGTCCCCATAGGAGAACCCTTTGTAGAACCCTTTTTGGTCCTAGGTAGAACCCTTTTGGGTTCCATGAAGAATCCTTTCCACAGAGGGTTCTACATGGAAGCCAGAAGGGTTTTACCTGGAACCCAAAAGCGTTCTCCTATGGGGACAGCCAGAGGACCCTTTTGGAACTCTTTTCTCTAAGAGTGTACTGTATCATAGGTCTATAGACTTGTCTTCTCAAAACAGGCTTAAAACACAACAAGCAACAACATTTTCTCTTTCTAATCTACTGTTAACGCTTTTCACTCAGGAAGGTATTTCGTGAGAAAGAGAGACAAATAAATACAGTGGAAAGACTAACAACAATTTACACTTCCTCAAAACAGGTTGTGTGTGTTCATTAGTGCCCACCGTAGCAAAACGTTTGGCAACAGAAACCGTTTAGGTCACGTTGGACAGCGTTTGGAGTAAACTGTTTATGCAACATTTTAAAACTGTTGGCTGCGGAGTAAACTAATGAATACGACCCAGGTTGTAGCCTACAACTCGGCTGTTGATGCCTGCCTCATGCTGTAACCTGTATGTAGCCTGAGGGGTGGACTATGATGCAAGCTAGATATACTGGTTAAAACCGATTTGTAGGTGATCAATCCTGCTACTGATAACCTATGTGAACTGATCTGAACAGGTTTAGGCTGGTCTTCTAGGATATGTAGGCTATAGATGAGGTATAGACCTCCATCTGCATTTCACTAACAAACCTCTGTTATATATTATAACCTAGCCTACTTTACATAATATAAATCTCCTACTTGTTGCAAAAAACCTTTCTGTACGGATCTGATCCCCCTCAGATCAATCATGTCCATTTTGTCCCTTCTGTCTACATTCTCAGATACGTTTAGAAAATAACAGATTGAAAGAAATAGTCTACTTTTAATAAATACACATTAGCCTGAGAGAGTGGAAGGGCTGAGAGGAATGTGGCCTTGTGTTGCTGCACTGTCTATAACTACCTAAACAAACAGTAACAGGAGATGAGATGAAAGATATCAGTCACGACTACATGTTGTTACAGGCTTTGGTATTTCCATTTATATTTTGAGGTTGGACGTTAGCATGTTGGCCGCACCTCTTGGCGCCACCTCAATAGACAGTATGCTTATGCCTGTGCTGGCTTGTCATCTCTTTAGTCAGAAGGGTTCCATCTGTTATGTGATATTGAAGAGCAGCTGGTCCAGTGTTCTGGTTGGCCTTAGAGATGTTAGAAGACTGGCACCTCTTTGTAACTCTGCTTCTTTAAGTTGATGAACAAAGTCTTTCTGTCTTGTATCTCCCAGGGTTTGGTCTGGTTTGGTTTGGTTTGGTTTGGTTTGGTCTAGTTTGGTCTGGTTTGCTCTGGTTTGGTTTGGTGTGGTCTGGTCTGGTCTGGTTTGGTTTGGTCTGGTTTGGTCTGGTCTGGTTTGGTCTGGTTTGGTCTGGTTTGGTCTGGTTTGGTCTGGTCTGGTTTGGTCTGGTTTGGTCTGGTCTGGTTTGGTCTGGTTTGGTGTGGTCTGGTCTGGTCTGGTTTGGTTTGCTCCACTTGTTCTTTTATTCCATATTGTAAGTAGGAGGGTTTTTATTTCAGATGTCCTCGTCTGGAGCCACTTCAATGGGCACTCATGGTGGGAGTCTTTTAGGTACCACTTTCTTGTTGGTAGTCAACATTCAGTGAACACTAGGGATTGGTCGATTAATACCGAGCTACGATGTGCCGTTGCAGTTTTCAAAGCACTTCTGATTTGACACAACGTATCAATGCTTGTATCAAAGTAACAATACTGCGTGATGATGACGGTCGAAGCTTCGGACATCACACTACCATCTGACAGCTGTCAGAAGAGCATTGACCTCTGCTGGAGGCTTTGTGTTTTTTTCTATACTGAACAAAAATATAAACGCAACATAGTAAAGTATTGGTCTCAGGTTTCATGAGCTGAAATAAAAGATCCCAGAAATGTTCCATTCGCACAAAAAGCTTATTTCTCTCCAATTTTGTGCACAAATGTGTTAACATCCCTGTTAGTGAGCATTTCTCTGTTGCCAAGATAATCCTTCCACCTGACAGGGGTGGAATATCAAGAAGCTGATTAAACAGCATGATCATTACACAGGTACACCTTGTGCTGGGGACAATAAAAGGCCACTGGAAAATGTGCAGTTTTGTCACACAACACAATGCCACAGATGTCTCAGGTTTTGAGGGAGCGTGCCATTGGCATCCTGACAGCAGGAATGTCCACCAGAGCTGTTGACAGATAATTGAATGTTAATTTCTCTACCATAAGCTGCCTCCAACGTTGTTTTAGAGAATTTGGCAATACGTCCAACCGGCCTCACAAAATGTGAGAGATCTCACTGATTTCTCCCTGGCGCCGGTGCTTTTTCCAAAGCAAAGTCTCTTTCAAACACTGACCTCTACTGGACACCTTATTTATACATTTAGTTTGATGTCTTCCAGTTTGTAGCCCCTGAATGGGAGCTCAGCAGGTAGGGACGGGGATTGGGATTTCCCATTGTTGTTCAAATAATTTGTTTTATTTAAGTGTAACCTATGATAATCTTCTGTATTTAGTTTCCTAAATAATACCACAGATGCATCATTTTGAAAACATAGTGAACCTGGAGGCAAAAAGCGAACCCCACATTCTAACTAAATGTTGTTTATTAGCACTCAAATCTATCAATGGCATTTTCGGCACAATTTGGTGAAAGCCCCAAAGCGTTCAGAAAGCCTCTGTTTCCCACCACTAGTGGACACCCCCATGAGTGTCTTTCAGAACCCCTCCTAAAACCACCTGTTTCGTTTTGGTTGTTGTTAGTGACTCTTTGTTAGTTCCTTCTTCTGTTTGAGAGACAATGTTTTATAATCTTGTTGGGGAACGTAACAATGTTCCTGTGATTAAATTAAATCACCTGACTGTTTGGATATGTCTGTTAGTAAATGTTTTATTTCTAAGAGATAATGAATAAAAGAGAACAATTGACATTCTAGAATGAGTTGTCACTGTGTTCACCACAACTAACATGCTGCATCTCTGTTTAGGGGTCAGTGGTCTAAAATGAGTCTCTCTGGGGAGAGAGAGGAGGGGGGTCCCTGCCTCTAAAATGAGTCTCTCTGGGGGAGAGAGAGGAGGGGGCCCCTGCCTCTAAAATGAGTATCTCTGGGGAGAGAGAGAAGGGGGGCCCTGCCTCTAAAATGAGTCTCTCTGGGGAGAGAGGGGAGGGGGGGCCCTGCCTCTAAAATGAGTCTCTCTGGGGAGAGAGTGGAGGGGGCCCTGCCTCTAAAATGCATCTCTCTGGGGAACATGACACCAAAGCTAAGAGCTGAGATGACAATTTTATGAATAATTTATTATGTTTATATCCAAAACGCTATTTCCCCAAAATAATCACGTGTTTTTTAAAAATATAATTTATTGCTAATATTACTTTTCTCAGATTTTTAATTCATAGATTTTAAATGTGTATGAATTTTTTGGGTTGTTGTTTGCAAAACACTACATTTCCAATGTTCAGCTAGAATAAAATGTTTGTATCCTGAATATATGACTGTGATATGTGGTTGTCTCACCTAGCTATCGTAAGATGAATGCACTTACAGATGCCATGTCTTCATTTCACCCAGTTTCTCTCAGCAGGAAAATAATCCTGCAGCAACAGGAAATGTGAATTATTATTTGGATTATAATTAATGGAATTTTTTGTAGGGGGTTGATACATTTTTCATTATAGCAAAATAAGTCTGAAATTTTGAAGTGGAAATTATAAACTTTAGAAGCCTTTTTAAACCTTGAATACATTACAAGTATGCATTTCCTGCTGTGTGGGAAAATTCCTTTTCAAATTTCAAATTTAAAAAAGAGAAAAGTAAAAAGAAAGTAAAGTCGTAGCCGGCTGCGACCGGGAGAGGGGTGGTGCACAATGGGCCCAGGGTAGGGGAGGGAATTGCTGGCAGGGATGTAGCTCAGTTGGTAGAGAATGGTGTTTGCAATGCCGGGGTTGTGGGTTCGATTCCCACAGGGGGGCAGTATGAATAATAATGTATGCACTCACTAACTGTAAGTCGTTCTGGATGAGAGTGTCTGCTAAATGACACAAAAAAAAAAGTTTATTGCAACATTTTAAAACTGTTGGCTGCAGTGTAAACTAATGAATACGACCCAGGTTGTAGCCTACAACTCGGCTGTTGATGTCTGCCTCATGCTGAAACCTGAACTTAGCCTGAGGGGTGGACTATGATGCAAGCTAGATATACTGTTTTTTCAAAGCTTATCTAGATTTCAGTTAGCTTCACATTCCAGATCAGACTTCACCCATTAGAATATACAGAGCGCTAGTCATCAGGAAGGTGCTCTCTCAGCAGAACAGTAGATATCTCAATGACTTGACATGTTCTGGTTGTGAATTCAGGCTACAAGGTGAGAATCTTTCCATGGATTATTATAAAGTGGTAGAGAAATGTAATGTCTGGTGTAATTTTAGTACTGAATGGAAGTAAAACACTCAGACCTAACAGTCGACTTCAACTGAGACAGGTACGTGTCAGTTTAATCATACAAAATGGAGCTAACTGAATCTGGGCAAATCAAATTCAATATATTCATATATTATAGTTCTACATTTAACATTTCATATGATAACTGTAATTGTATCATAGTTCCACTATAGTGTAGTGATCCTCGCTAAATGAGCCACGTCACAATTCCAACCAATTAACCCAATTGGCGCCTGTGGCGTGATGCGTAGGTTGTTTGCCTTTTACACATGCAACCTGGGTTCGCTTCCCTGCCCCGCTGTTCGCTACATTGGTGTCAGAAGTAGTATGGTGTCTGTGAGGCCATCAGAATTTATGGCCTGGATGTGTGAGGGGGTTTGAGTAGTCGAAGCATGGGACTTTTGTAGGGGACAGTGTGAGTCAGGTTACAATTCCCATTGCTGTGATGCGTAGGGTGTTTGCCTTTTTCGCCAGTGACCTGGGTTTACCGCCCTACCACGCTGTTTGCTACACTATTGATATCATAGGCTTCCCGACATCCGTTGAACAAAGATACATTATAATATGAGTGAAAGGATTTGAGGATAATATCAGTAAGTGTTGATTTAGAGTTGTCTTCTGGGTTCAGCCTTCTAGCTGCCTTTATCAATTGGGTGAAATGTAACAAATGACATGGTCTCAGAGTTTGGAGATAACCAGTCCCAGTTTAAATCACTATGACAACCATTTCATTATTTATCCAGAGCAGCAAGGGAATCTAGAGACTCAACCTTTTTAATTTAACCTTTATTTAAGTAGACAAGTCAGTTAAGAACAAGTTCTTATTTACAATGACGGCCTACCCCGGACGACGCTGGGGCAATTGTGCGCAGCCCTATGGGACTCCCAATCACAGCCGGTTGTGATACAGCCTGGAATAGAACCAGGGTCTGTAGTGACGCCTCTAGCACTGATTGGCTCAAACGCATTAAGAAGGAAAGAAATTCCACAAATTAACTTTTAAGAACAAATTACATCCTCATCCGTTTAAGAACAAATGACAAATGTGGTCCTCTGTAGCTCAATTGGTAGAGCATGGCGCTTGTAATGCCAGGATAGTGGGTTCGATCCCCGGGACCACCCATACGTAAACAATTATGTACACATGACTGTAAGTCGCTTTGGATAAAAATGTCTGCTAAATGGCAGATTAAAAGAAGGCACACCTGATAATTGAAATGCATTCCAGGTGACTACCTCATGAAGCTGGTTGAGAGATTGCCAAGAGTGTGCAAAGCTGTCATCAAGGCAAAGGGTGGCTATTTAAAGAATCTCAAATACAACATATATTTTGATTTGTTTAACACTTTTTGGGTTACTACATGATTCCATATTCATAATTCATAATGTTTATGTCTTCACTCTTATTCTACAATGTAGAAAATAGTAAAAATAAAGAAACAATGGTTTTGGGAAAGAGCTTGGAGATTTAACAATACTCCTACAAAGGTTCTAACGATTAACTTAGCCTTCAGGTGCTTTTGGGAATCCGGGCCCAGGTGGTCTCTTTAGGAAATGTTTTGAAAAATTTGGCCTAGGCTACATGCCCTGTTATTTGGACTGAAAACCGATTTGTAGGTGATCAATCCTGCTACTGATAGCCTATGTGAACTGATTTGAACAGGTTTAGGCTGGTCATCTAGGATATGTAGGGTATAGCTGAGGTATAGTACCAGTCAAAGTTTGGACACACCTACTCATTCCAGGATTTGTCTTTATTTTTACTGTTTTCTACATTGTAGAACAACAGTGAAGACATCAAAACTATGAAATAACACATACACATATTGCTCATGCCTAGGCTACATGCTCTGTCCTGCTACTGGTAGGTCTATAACGTTATGGGAACTGATCTGAACAGGTTTAGGCTGGTCATCTAGGATATGTAGGCTATAGCTGAGGTATAGACCTCCATCTGTATCAGGACTAGGCTCCTGCTACTGTTACTGTTATAACGTTATGGGAACTGATCTGAACAGGTTTAGGCTGGTCATCTAGGCTATAGCTGAGGTCAGTAGTGATTTTAGCATGTCAATCTTGGTGGGGCAAAACATAAATAAAGGGGGATGCATGCCAGCAAAGCCACTCCACAACACAACACTAAACAATATATTCATTGCACTATAACGGTGAGAAAGCGGTGGCCACAAACTGTTGGGGCCGACATAAAGCAGAGTCCCAACAGCAGAGTCCCAACAGCAGAGTCCCAACAGCAGAGTCCCGACAGCAGAGTCCCAACAGCAGAGTCCCGACAGCAGAGTCCCGACAGCAGAGTCCCAACAGCAGAGTCCCATCAGCAGAGTCCCGACAGCAGAGTCCCAACAGCAGAGTCCCAACAGCAGAGTCCCAACAGCAGAGTCCCAACAGCAGAGTCCCAACAGCAGAGTCCCGACAGCTGTCCTATCATTTCTCTTCATTATTTCTCTTCATATGACAAGGATTAAAAAGGATTTGCCTGTAGATTGTCGACTTGATTCATGATGATGACTGCTGGCTAAGATTTTGAAAGTATGATGTTGACCTGATCAGTTCAATCAAAGCTACTGTAGATATAATGTGATTTGACGTCATTTTATCTGTTGGCCAATGACCTTCTTGGATGGGCACTTCTAATGTAACTCTGTGGCAGCACCCAATGGGCTTGAATTTTCTAGCTCTACCCTTAGACTTGGCGGTGACGTAGTGTCCCCATGAGTGACAGAACACTGAGCCAATCACGAAGCAATGCTCTGTATTGTCTTCTGGCTTGACCCACCACCCCAGAAAGCACTGAGCTAGGCTGCCCCCACCACCACAGAAAGCACTGAGCTAGGCTGAAACACCTGCATTTTGGAGCTGCCTTACTCAAGAAAACAAAAAAGAGACCATGTTTTTTTGCGGCTTTATTAACTCAATTATATATATATTATTTTTTACATTTTTTGCAAACTGATATGTGACACGTTAATGCCAAAATAACATGCAAAACAGGAAAGGCCACCTGCCCTGAATGACGGGTCGCCACTGGCTGAGGTATAGACCTTGATCTGCTTTACACAAAAAATTACTGTTATACATTATAACCTAGCCTACTTTAAATAATAAAAAATCTCTTAATTGTTGCAAAAAACCTTTCTGTATAGATCACTGATCCCCCAGATCAATCAAGCCCGTTTTAGCCCTTCTGTCTACATTCTCAGATACGTTTAGAAAAGAACAGATTCAAAAATAATAATTGGCTGACTTTTAATGAATACAAATAAGTGTGAGACATGGCCTTGTGTTGCTGCACTGTCTATAACTACCTTAACAAACAGTGATTTATTATTATTATTGACAGTTAACATGGAGAAGAGATGTCACAATCAGATGTTCATTTGATTGCATTAAATAGCCTGACTGTTTCCATATGTCTGTTAGTAAATGTTTTGTAAGAGATAATTAATAAATGATAACAATTCACATTCAAGAATTACTGTGTTAACTACAACCAACATGTTGGATCTCTGTTTAGGGGTCAGTGGTCTAAAATGAGTCTCTCTGGGGGAGAGAGAGGAGGGGGGTCCCTGCCTCTAAAATGAGTCTCTCTGGGGAGAGAGAGGAGGGGGGCCCTGCCTCTAAAATGAGTCTCTCTGGGGAGAGAGAGGAGGGGGTCCCTGCCTCTAAAATGAGTCTCTCTGTGGAACATGACACCAAAGCTAAGAGGTGAGATGACAATTTTGTTTAAGAATTATTAAGAATGTATTTCCTAAATGCTATTTCCACAATTTTTCACATGTGTTTTTTAATCAGAAATGGTTGCTTATGGGTACCTTCAATATTACTGTTCTCAGATGTTTAATTAATAGATTTTGCAAAACGCTATTTATCCATTGTTTAGCTGAAATTGAATGTTTGTATCCTGTATATTTGACTGTATTATCTGGTTGTCTCACCTAGCTATCTTAAGATGAATGCACTTACTGTAAATCGCTCTGGGTAAGAGCATCTGCTAAACAGGTGGGGCTCTGCCCTGAATGACAGGTCACCACTGCTCCAAAGCAATTACATGTTGCACAGGAACCACTGACTCACTGCATGTTTCTATTATCAAGACACCTGCTGGTACCTCTTAACTGGTTAGGACAGCTCATGAGGTGTCCTAAATATCTGCCAACTAGGTGGGACACTTATAAATAAAGAGGCTTCATGCATAGCTTTAATTTATACCCATAAGAGTAGGACTAAAATGGCTTTATTCTCAGCACTTATACAACACATTTTCTACTCTGAGACGCTTTTTGGATATGGGCCCAGATCTCAAAATATTGTTTTAAAAAACGAATCATTTTTGTTTTACATAATAAAAAATGAATATTACTAATGTAACTGACTTTAAAGACTTGGATTAGTTTATTGTGTTTGCTCTGCTCATGTCCGCGTTCTGGAACTGTCCGGCGTCCCCCGTACAGAACTGTCCGCGTCCCACGTACGGTTTGGCGCCAAGCATATTGTCCAGTTACGCGCAGAGTGGTCTGAGGTGATCTTGGGGAACAACGACGGAGTTCGTTACAGTGTTGAGACACCGAAGTTTATTGTTCAATTTTCTTTTTTGCGTAATGGTCAGTGACAGTATGAGTGTAGCCAGATCCTTTTCACTCGCTATTCTTGTTTCATCTTGTGTGGTTCACCGGATTCGTCATCATCCTCGATGGACAGACGAACGACCTGCTAGCTAGCCAAGCTGAGTCGGTACAGCTAGCTAAGCTAGCTACTCTACCAGCAGCATCCTAGTTATCCTAGCTACCACTACATCATCACCGGCTGCCTGCATTTCTTGTGGACCGATGGAGCTCCCTGGTTGTTTCTTCCACATGTTAAATACCGTGGAGGGCTTCTCCCTCTCTCGTTGACGGATGCTGGCTACCTACGCTCCCTCTGTCCGGTTCTCCTCTCTTCACTAGATGGACGGTAACTTTACCGTTTAACCCTTATGTGTCCAAGGACTGAACTTTTGAATGTTATTTTCGGGGCGCCTCAAGTGACATTTTTTACAACGTTTATTTCTGATAAAATTAGCTCATTGCATCCGCCATGGAGCCCAGTTTCATAATATTACCTTCAGTCCCTGGTTATGAAGTAATCACGAAACAACAGGCCTTATGTTTGGGCTTTTTTCACCCTACCAGCTCCTATTAGTTCTATTGAGCTCCGTGACACCGACTCGCCTTCAGAACGTTCTATTCCCAGCCCATTGTTCTGCGTCACAATGCCAGCTTCACTATTGTTATCAATGAGACCTGCCTCGTTAACCCTGTAGGTTTACCTCAGGTAAATTATTATTAACAAGGTTACGGCTACTTGGTGAGCGTTAACCCTGTAGGTTTACCTCAGGTAACTGATTATTAACAAGGTTACGGCTACTTGGTGAGCGTTAATTCTGTAGGTTTACCTCAGGTAACTTATTATTAACAAGGTTCGGCTACTTGATGAGCGTTAACCCTGTAGGTTTACCTCAGGTAACTTATTATTAACAAGGTTACGGCTACTTGGTGAGCGTTAACCCTGTAGGTTTACCTCTGGTAACTTATTATTAACAAGGTTACAGCTACTTGGTGAGCGCTAACCCTGTAGGTTTACCTCAGGTAACTTATTATTAACAAGGTTATGGCTACTTGGTGAGCGTTAACCCTGTAGGTTTACCTCAGGTAACTTATTGTTAACAAGGTTACGGCTACTTGGTGAGCGTTAACCCTGTAGGTTTACCTCAGGTAACTTATTGTTAACAATGTTACAGCTATTTGGTGCGCGCACACTGTTCACCTGAGTACATGTTGTGGTCACCAATAGTGAGGTGAGACACAGTTTAAGAGGCGATGGCTGGCGGATAGCCATCAAACATTAAACATTTTCTGGTCATGGTTAACCATATTTGTTTTAAGAAAAAGTGTACAATCTAAAAAAACACGTCCCCTGTCCTCTTTTCAAGATGTGGCCGATTTAAACAGCCAGAAGACATTTGTTAATTAAGAATAACAATTTATTTGATGACTTGTTGTTTCTAAATGACTGCTGGATAATTTGATATGCATCGAAATCTTCGTTCGTAGGCATCAAATTGAGCGAATGCTGCGCAGGTTCACTGAGTTGCAAACCAAATGGATATAATGGGGTGATTGTTGTCTAATCGGGTGGTCTAGCTAATGGATTTGTAGATCTGACGCAGTTGCTACCTCAGATTATGAGCGTAGCAAGTGTCATGAGTGAGTTATGTAGTACCCACATACGGCCACAACGAGGAGCAAGAGTGCCATAAACCCATTCTGTTTTTTGCCATAAAAACCCTAAACCTAACAATCAATCAAATGTATTTATAAAGCACTCACTGTTCACCTGGATACACGTTGTTGTCATTATTGTCGGCAGGAATATGGGACCAAATACTAAACCTTTGACTACTTTAAAACACAATAAGTGAATTGGTCAGAATACTTATGACTTCTTCAAATAGGGGGACTAGATACATAAAGTGCATTTATTTTTCTAAATGGTGAAACAGACACGTATAAAAATACCCTCAAATAAAAGGTGACATTATATACTGTCACCTCATGTGAAACATTTGTTTTAAAATCCAAAATGCTGGAGTATAGAGCCACATTTAAAATGTTAGCTTCACTGTAAAAATAGATATGGTGTGGACTGTCTACTCAATACAATCTAAATCTGATACCTCACTGTCTGTCTTTTGACTGATACTGCTTTTTAAACTGCTCTGGTCAGTCTACTCAAATATTTGTACTTTATATTTTTCTATCTACAAGCAGTACTTAGATCATTTATTATTGTTAATAATGATACATTAATTTATGAATAGATATGGCAGGTTTCAGGACACTGATATATCTGAAAATGTTGAAAAAATATATTGCCGCTATTTTCACCACCAAAGAATATCAGTGTGATTTTAATATGATTTGACTCTTTGCAGGCTGTCAGGCTGTCTAGTCACAGAGGAAGGCTGTGCTTCTCTGGTCTCAGCTCTGAAGTCAAACCCCTCACACCTGAGAGATCTGGATCTGAGTAACAATGACCTGAAGGATTCAGGAGTGAAGCTGCTCTCTGCTGTCCTGGGGAATCCCCACTGTAAACTGGAGACTCTGAGGTCAGTATTCCTGTAGTTGGTCAACAAGTGATAACTGTTCACCAGATCCACATGTGTTTACCAGGCACACATAGTCCACACCATATGTGTTTGGACAGTGAAGCTTACAGTTTTACATTTGGTGCTATGCTCCAGCATTTTGGATTTGAGATAGAATGTTTCATATTAGGCAACAGTACAGAATGTCACCTTTTATTTAAAGGTATTAATTCATATCTGTTTTACCGTTTAGAAATTAAAGCACTTTATGTGTGTAATTGTCCCAAATGAAAAAGCCGTAATTATTTGGACAAATTAATTTAGTCAAATGTTTAGTATTTGGTCAAATATTCCTTACCCACAGTGATTACATCAAGCTTGTGATTCTACAAACTTGTTGAATGCATTTGCAGTTTGTTTTGGTTGTGTTTTTGGATTATGTTTTCCCCAATAGAAACTGAATGGTGAATAATGTCCTGTCATTTTGGAGTCACTTCACTTGTATTGTCAGTAAGAATAGAATATGTTTCTGAACACTTCTACATTCATGTGGACGCTAACATGATTATGAATAATCATGAATGAATCGTGAATGATGATAAATGAGAAAGTTACAGAGGAACAAGGATCATACCCCCTCTGTTATTGGTAATGGTGAGAGGTTAGCATGTTTTGTTGTAGCCTCTGTAACTCTCTCACTCATTATTATTCATGATTCATTCATGATTTGTCTTAATCATGGAATCATCAGGATTCATTTAGTAGTGTTTAGAAACATGTTATCTACTCACTTAGACAGAAAATTACTCCAGTCATCATCCACCATTCAGTTACTATTGGACAAAACATAACCCAAAAACACAACCAAAACAAACTGCAAATGCAACCAATGAGTTTGAGACCAAATACTCAACTTTTGACTACTTTAATACACTATAAGTGAATTAGTTAGAATACTTATGACTTCTTCAAATGGTGGGACTATATACATAAAGTGCTTTCATTTCTAAACGGTGAAACAGATATGTATGAAAATACCCTCAAATAAAGGTGACATTATATAGTGTCACCTCATATGAAACATTTGATCTGAAATCCAAAATGCTGGAGTATAGAGCCACATTTAAAATGTTATCTTCACTGTCAAAATAGATATGGTGTGGACTGTATACTCAATACAATCTAAATCTGATACCTCACTGTCTGTCTTTTGCCTGATACTGCTTTTTAAACTGCTCTGGTCAGTCTACTCAAATATTTGTACTTTATATTTTTCTCTCTTTAAGCAATACTTTGATAATTTGTCATTTCTAATAATGATACATTAATTTATGAATAGATATGGCAGGTTTCAGGACACTGATATATCTGAATATGTGAAAATATATACTGCCACTATTTTCACCACCAAAGAATAGCAGTGTGATTTTAATATGATTTGACTCTTTGCAGGCTGTCAGGCTGTCTAGTCACAGAGGAAGGCTGTGATTCTCTGGTCTCAGCTCTGAAGTCAAACCCCTCACACCTGAGAGAGCTGGATCTGAGTAACAATGACCTGAAGGATTCAGGAGTGAAGCTGCTCTCTGCTGTCCTGGGGAATCACCACTGTAAACTGGAGACTCTGAGGTCAGTATTCCTGTAGTTGGTCAACAAGTGATAACTGTTCACCAGATCCACATGTGTTTACCAGGCACACATAGTCCACACCATATGTGTTTGGACAGTGAAGCTTACAGTTTTACAGTGGTGTGAAAAAGTGTTCGCCCCCTTTCTGATTTCTTATTTGTTTGCATGTTTGTCACACTTAAATGTTTCAGATCATCAAACAAATTTAAAATTAGTCAAAGATAACACAAGTAAACACAAAATGCAGTCTTGAAATGAAGGTTGTTATTATTAAGGGAAAACAAAATCCAAACCCACATGGCCCTGTGTGAAAAAGTGATTGCCCCCAACAACCTAATAACTGGTTGGGCCACCCTTAGCAGCAACAACTGCAATCAAACATTTGAATTCCCATGATGTTTTTACAGCGCTGTGGAGGAATTTTGGCCCACTCATCTTTGCAGAATTGTTGTTATTCAGCCACATTGGAGGGTTTTCGAGCATGAACTGCCTTTTTAAGGTCATGCCACAGCATCTCAATAGGATTCAGGTCAGGACTTTGACTAGGCCACTCCAAAGTCTTCATTTTGTTTTTCTTCAGCCATTCAGAGGTGAACTTGCTGGTGTGTTTTGGATCATTGTCCTGCTGCAGAATCCAAGTTCGCTTCAGCTTGAGGTCTCGAACAGATGGCCGGACATTCTCCTTCAGGATTTTTTTGGTAGACAGCAGAATTCATGGTTCCATTTATCACAGCAAGTCTTCCAGGTCCTGAAGCAGCAAAACAGGCCCAGACCATCACACTACCACCACCATATTTTACTGTTGGTATGATGTTCTTTTTCTGAAATGCGATGTTACTTTTACGGCAGATGTAATGGGACACACACCTTCCAAAAAGTTCAACTTTTGTCTCGTCAGTCCACAGAGTATTTTCCCAAAGGTCTTGGGGATCATCAATATGTTTTCTGGCAAAAACGAAGACGAGCCTTAATGGTTTTCTTGCTCAGCAGTGGTTTTCGTGTTGGAACTCTGCCATGCAGGCCATTTCTGCCCAGTCTCTTTCTTATGGTGGAGTCATGAACAGTGACTTTAACTGAGTAAGTGAGGCCTGCAGCTCTTTGGATGTTGTTGTGGGGTCTTTTGTGACCTCTTGGATGAGTCGTCGCTACGCTCTTGGGGTCATTTTGGTCGGCCGGTCACTCCTGGGAAGGTTCACCACTGTTCCATGTTTTCGCCATTTGTGGATAATGGCTCTCACTGTGGTTCGCTGGAGTCCCAAAGCTTTAGAAATGGCTTTATAACCTTTTCCAGACTGATGGATCTCAATTAATTTCTTTCTCATTTGTTCCTGAATTTCTTTGGATCTCGGCATGATGTCTAGCTTTTGAGGATCTTTTGGTCTACTTAACTTTGTAAGGCAGGTCCTATTTAAGTGATTCCTTGATTGAGAACAGGTGTGGCAGTAATCAGGCCTGGGTGTGGGTAGAGGAATTGAACTCAGGTGTGATAAACCACAGTTGAGTTGTGTTATAACATTGGGGTGCAATCACTTTTTTCACACAGGGCCATGTAGGTTTGGATTTTGTTTTCCCTTAATAATAACAACCTTCATTTCAAAACTGCATTTTATCTTTGACTAATATTTAAATTTGTTTGATGATCTGAAACATTTAAGTGTGACAAACATGCAAACAAATAACAAATCAGGAAGGGGGCAAACACTTTTTCACACCACTGTATTTGTACTTTTATATTTGTCTCTCTACAAGCAAAACGTTGATAATTTGTCATTTCTAATAATGATACATTCATTTATGAATAGATATGGCAGGTTTCAGGACACTGATATATCTGAATATGTAGAAAATATATACTGCCACTATTTTCACCACCAAAGAATAGCAGTGTGATTTTAATATGATTTGACTCTTTGCAGGCTGTCAGGCTGTCTAGTCACAAAGGAAGGCTGTGATTCTCTGGTCTCAGCTCTGAAGTCAAACCCCTCACACCTGAGAGAGCTGGACCTGAGTAACAATGACCTGAAGGAAAGAGAAGTCCCTGTTTCCATTTGCTAGAATGTATGAATCAAATATTGAGGACTTGGGGCATGAAACTACATCAGTTCAGAAGAATTTGACAAAGGAAAATCCAGAGTGGCATGCAGAGACCCCCCAGTGTAGTAGAGATAGCATTATTCATTCAGCCTTATAAAGAAGTTTTCTTTCAGCTCTTTAAACTGTGCAGAATATCTGTTTCAATCACTGTTAGTACCGCTTCTTATGAACAGAGTTTTTTCTGCTCTAAAGCTGGTGAAAACGTATCTCAGGTCCACAATGTCAGATGAGAGATTAAGCAATTTAGGTGTATTAAGGTTTGAGTCAAGGAAGGCAAAGGCCTTAAATCCAGATGAATTTGCGAATCTTTTTGTAAGAAACCACAAAAACCGTAGAATACAGTTGATGTAACTGATAGTGAATATGTAATGCAAATGACAAAATGTAAATGCAAATAATAAATAGTTGAATGATTATAAACATGGTCATTTGTCTATTGATGCCTGCAATGCAGTGACGAAAACGACATGACAACAATAATGTGTGATGTAACTGGCCCCTCTAACAGTACAACTGGCCCCAGCCTGGCCCCTCCCACTGGGAATGTTCTAGAACCACCACTGCTGCTACGGCTACATTGGCCCAGTTATTGTTGAATAATAATGAGGCTAGGTCGATTCAATTAAAATAATATAGCTAGTAACTTCAAAATACTTACAGCTGAAATACACTGCCGTTTTCTTTGTGAACATGGTGAGATGGAGGAAGCCGCATCCACATGTAGAGTTGTTGGGAGGGGACAAGTTTCCCAAATAGACACTGGCTTTGGATCAGGGTTTAAATTCCTCCCACTAATGATCCTTGTTAGGTTTGGGGGAGGAAGCTGATCCTAGATCTGTATCTAGGGGAAACTTCACCCCAGCAAAGAGAGATGGGGGAAGAGGAGGAGAGAGAGCGTTGCTCTCAGGTTTGACAGATCATGTACAAAATCTACCAGTAGGAAATTGGTGTCAGAATATAATATCTGACCTTTAGCAGTTCTAATGTCTTCATTTGCTCCATTTCATTAGTCTTGTTGATTGATTGCTGATATCTAGTTTCACAGGTGAGATGGTGTTGATGAAGAACATCCATCCGTTTTTAGTACTGCATTAATAGTAATGCATTCATAGACATATAGTTGATACTGGTGGTCCTACCCATCCCCCACTTCACTCCATTAACCCTACACTTGCTGCTCACATGGTGGTTTGTCTCAATGTATCTGACTTTAGGTCAGTTTTTAAGGTTCAGAAGGTAAAGATTGTGTTCGGCTGTGTCAGGAGCACTAGTGGTAGTGCTGCCGCTCCCAGATCACACATTGCCCTGTTTAAGTATATACTGTAGCAAGCTGAACCCCAACATCTACCAATTACCACCTTCTGATCTCTTGGTGTAATGGATAAGGTGTTGGCTTGATAGTCGCTAGACCCTGGTTCGAGTCCTGGTTGGAGCTATCCCTTAATTCGTTACATTGGTGTCAGAAGTGGGATAGTGCCTGTGAGGAACCATCAAAGAGGCATGTACACATGATAGACTTGCTATAAAGAAGTGTGGGGGAATGCTCTCCCCAAGGAAGGGGGTAATGTAGCGACCTTAATCCAACACCTAGCCACATCATCGAGAGGTTCGGACCTCTTGGCGTAGCGCTTGTTGGGTTCTGACTTCTAAACATGAAATAGACTTATTCATGTCACTGAGGGAGAGAGGGGAATGTATAACGTTTCCATTCTGTCAGGATATGTTATTGTTAGTCATCAGGGATCCTATTGGAGGAGAAGAGACACAGTCTGGTACAAGTCAACATGACAGCCGTGAGTTGGGGAGGAGTGAGCAATTTGGGCAGAGGTCAGGTTAGATGAAGTGAGGAAGAACATATATCACTAATCTTCTGGATAGCAACAGAGGTGTATTGGCTGTTCAGATGTGGAAGGAGGGGCTCAGCATAGGAGAAAGGGTTAAATACCAGTGCTTGTGTGAATATGTTCTTTGTCTTATGCAGCTGAATGATCCAATGGGGTGAATAAACTTGGTTTGAGCTTTACTAAACGTCCCTGAGTTTTACTAGGTTCATTTAGAACCTAACACGCTTAAGGTGTTGGCTTGACAGTTGATGAACCCAGGTTCAAAAACCCGTTTGGGGCTACCCCCTGAATTCACTACAATATATTTGTTTGCCTACGGGCAGGGAGACCCGGGTTTGAGACGAAAGGGGCATTACACCGTTGCTGTTTGCAAAAAAAACACTACATTGGTGGAAGCAGTGGAATGGTGCATTGGGAGAGGTGTGCACATTTCATGGGCGGGATCTGTACCCAGGTGTCCCATGGGAAAAAACCAGTTTCTTGACCATTAGACCAAGAGGTAATGCCCACTTGACCTGAGGGTGACACTGATTTTGAAGGCAGGAGTACCTCATTACCAGATCATGAGACAGACTCATGTTTTCTCCACACATGGGATAGTGTAAAAGGAACTTTGCCTAGGAAGCCCATGCTAGAAGTGTTAGGAGGTGGAAGTTAGAGAATTAGTCCAGTAACTGAAAGGTCACTGGTTTGAGTCCTGAGCCAGACAACAAAACGTGGGATTGGATCTGAACTGGCAGATCTGTGACCAACCCCTTCAGAAAGACAAATTCCCTTTGTTCCCTGTAACATGGACTAATAAAGTTGTACTGTACTGTGTTGTGCTGCACTTTATTGAACAGAACCTGAGAGTCCAGCATGTCAGGGGATGGGGGTGGGGGGGGGGGGGGTGAGAGCAGCAGTGGGGGATGGGTAGCTAGTCCTTGATTGGCTGTAGACCTGGGAGCCACAACTGCCAAGAGAAATTCTATCTACCCTTTTTATCAGCCAAGCCAACATACTGTTTTACACACCCTTTTTGTGGACTGTTAATGTTTATATTTAAAATCAACACTGAGCTTTTCATGTTATAATCTGTTATTTATCAAATCTGATAGTAAGATATTGAAACCATATACAATATGCACTAGAAATGGTTGTAATGAAAACCTGGGACACTCCTATAGACCGATGGAATTATGAGGAGGGGAAAATTATGTATATCTGAAAGATATCAAGTAATTTAGGATTTGAAGTCAATTATTGCGTGAAACTGCAGTCTGGTTTGTTTGTCTGAGTGAACAGAGCAGTTGGGGGAGGGGAATACACATACAATGTTTCAATCTCCAACTGTCTTGTTTCACAGACTCCTGTGAGAGAGAATATAGTAGACGGTTTGCTGTCAAAAAAGTGATTGGTGAGTTTTCCTGTGTCCTGTGTTTATGACCTTTTAAGGACATCCTGTCCGGACGTTCTCTTCACTATTTAGGGTGTGCTTATGTAACTTGATAGTGCAGCTGTTTCTTTGAAGTAAAAGCACATTGATGGGGAATATATGATCTATTATGCTGTGAGAGAAAGAGCACATATGTACATGATTTGTTAAATATTAATAGTTAACAATGAATATGTAACAATAGTAGAGACATTTCTTAACTACCAATGCTGTGCTTTTGGTAAGGATGGTTCCCTCCAGCTCCCTGCAGCTGGTCTGGGCGTGTAGTCAAGGACATGGGATAGAGATCAACTGGAGGAACAGGTAGACCTGGATTGTTTCAATTTCTCGTTGCTTCCACACAGCCACAAGAAGAAAACATGGTGGCTCCTGATCTGCCAAGGAGGGCGTGCTTGTATGAAAAACTGAGATTGTTTTGGACAATTTGCAGAACTTATGAAGAGCTATCGAAATCCTGTTGACTCTGTATTAACTTCTGCCTGCAATTGCATAACTAAGGATATTTTACATATACTCAGAAGCCGTTGTCTGTGTCATTTTCTAAAGTTTAAAGTTAGTTTAAGAATAAGAGAATATCAGCACTGTGCAAAGAACCCTCTACAACATGTTTGAAATAAAAAGTAATGGCCTGGTGATTGATGTGTCGTGTACTGACCTAGTTGAACTTAAAGTTTGAACTGTTTGAAAAATGTGAAACAGTTGGGAATTTTTGTAGTGAACTTATGGAGCTGCTGTGTAGTGAGTTTGTGACCCCTTGTAGAATGAAAAAGTAATTTCCGGGTGGGTCTGCCTGAGTAAAAGTAAGTGTTAGACTTGTCTTGTGAACACTACGAGCGACAAGAAACCTCAAGAGAGATCAACCACAGAAAACTCCAGAAAACACGTCTCCTAGACCAATTCTAGGTGTATTGTGTCCTTCATGTCTGGGCCACAAGGACAAAACCATCAATGCCATTCTTTGTGATGCACCTGATTGTTTTAATGGTGGGATTGATATGAGTGGAGGCCAACCGGACGATTCAACAATGAAGATTTTCACACACAGCTGTCTCAACAACCTTTTTCAGCCAAAAACCAGGAGTTTTTCTCCTGCGTTTCGCTATGAGGGAATGGCTTAAGATAAGACTTGCTCTATGTCAGATCTAAAAGGCCATGAATGGAACATCCCTGCCTGGGTACGCACTGGAAGAGGAAGTCTGTGGGCCAGATGATTTGAAAGTCATCCGAATCTCTTCAGTAGCGTAGAGTCCAGACTCCAAAGTGGCAATTTTAGGTTGTTCTGAATTCACAAGCGCAAATTCCACCAAATCTGTTAGTTCGTATGTATTTTCAAACGCTTGCACAGAGGTCAACTATTTTGTGACTGTCTTTAGCTTCAAGTGGCGAGATTGGTTTAAGGTGCTTGATATGATGAAACAAGTGCAACAGTTTTTCCACCATCGTGAACATTTACGAAGATGGTCCCTTCTGTCCTCAAGACAAAACTTGGGCTTATCGGCAAGAAGGTTGATCTATCATCGAAAAGAAAACATGCGAAACCTTGAAGGCCATGGAGAGCCTGGTGGAAGAGGCAACGTCTGAGTCCCTCACAGCTTGAAGACGGGGATTTGGAGACTGATGGGGGTGTCGGGTTACAAAAGGCCCCTGAAAAGGAGAACAATGCTGATTATTATCTATCTATCTATCTATCTATCTATCTATCTATCTATTGTGATGTCACGAGAGGCTACACAGCTTTCAGCGGGATTGCTCAAGTAGTGCAAGGAGACCAGGTTCAACCAAAACAAGGATTTTATTAAAGGTCTTGGGAAACTAACGAAAGTATAACACAATTCTGTTCTCTGGTGGCTCTTTAAGGGTTAACGTTCAGGGATGTCTCTTCCACATCCAAAATCATAACTCTCCCTCGCTCAAATAACTTTTCCCCAGTCTTACTGTATTCCACGTTGCAGCTAGTGGCCAACCCAGCAAAACGTCCTTCCAAATGTCCCACACGTATTTCCACAGGTGCATATATCCAAAGGTGAGTATTTCCCAAAGGTAAGTATCTCCAAATCCTTATATTCCTCCTGGAAGTGGACGTGCAGCACTCTTGTCCTCCAGAGAGCCCAGGTTGGAGACTGTGTCTCTTCCCTTCCCAAACCTTCAGCTCATCAGCTCCTCATTTGTTTCAGCTGCGTGGGAAGATTGGCCATAGAGGGGTGGAGTTCCCGACCCTACCAGCAGATGGAGCCATAGCTGTCTGGGTTTGCAGCCACCTCAGGGGGATGTAATGTCCCTCCAGGACACAGCCTCTCGTGACATCACACATCCCCCTCCTCGGGACCGACGTCCTCGTCGGGTAAAGGCAGCGAAGGCATCACGCCTGGGGGGCGTCCGCATTGCCGTGGTGCTTGCCAGACTGCTCTCTCTTCAACTCCTCCAACTCTAGGACCAGGGACTCAGCCTCCTGTTGTCTCTCCTTGAGTTTCTTACTGAACGCATCAGCCTTGGTTTTAGCAGAGTTTAGCTTCTGTTGAGCAGCTTTCAGTTCCTTCTCTCTCTCTGCCTCCGCATTCTTCATCTTGTTCTCCAACACCTTGTACTTCTCCTCTGCCTTCTTCTGGACCTCCTTACTACTGCGCAGGGTCTCCTCACACTCCTCGATGGTCCTGCGCAGCCTCTCCAGCTCCTCCTGTTGCTTATGGAAGGAGCTCTGTTGGAGTTTAGCCTGGAGGATATCTAACTCTTCTGTCTTCATGTCTAACTGTTGCTTTAACAAACGATACCTCTCAGCGGTCCCCTTCAGACCAGACAGTTCTTTGTCCAGATTCTGTAGCTCCGTCTCTGTGTCGGTCTGGGCACCTGCCATCCCTATCCGAGCCCGGGCGGGAGTGAGTAACTCGGAGGATTGCACCGGAGCCTTCCCAGGATGAGTCTTGCCTCTCCGTTTCCGAGGTACTCGGGTTATCCTCTCCTGAGACTCTCTCCAGAGTGGGTAAAAGGCTGGGCAGTCTCGTCCCAATTAGGACAGGGACGGGGAGGAATCAACCACCCCCCGCCGTCGTGTGTATGGTTCCCCGTGTGCTGGTCATTGTAAGTTCAGTAATGGGGTATTCTCTGGTGTCCCCAATGGACACAGGAAACTGGGAGGACTTTCCCCGGGGGTCAGACACGTTGGGCCCACCAAATCCTTACGCACCAGGGTGGCCCCGGCTACCAGAATCCAGTAAGGCCTCCACATCATGGTGATTCACAGTTACCGGGCAGGTGGGGTCGATCTGGGCCGCCATCTCGACTCCCAAGAGCGAGGCAAAACGGTGTGTGGGTGCTGAGCTGGAGGACTCCGCCGTGGGCATAGGTTCATCGGCTGGTTTCCCACACTGCCAGGAGATATGTCCCATCTCCCCACACCGGTAACACTGTCGAGTTTCCCCCTCCTGGTGTACTCTTCTTGGACCCGCCTGGTTTCTGGCTCCCCCTGGAGCCGGGATAAGTCCTGGCGTGGCTGGGTTCGAGACCTTGGGGGTCCTTTGGACGGGTTCTTCCCATTTGTGGTGGGGCCGCACTCCTGGGGTCTTTTCGGGAAGCATTCAGCATCTCCGCTGTGGCCTGGTACTTTTCCACAGCTTCCACGGTCGATCAGCCTGGTCAAGGCCTGTTGACTGATGAACCGTTTTGCCTCATAAGGCAGGGCGCGTGGGTAACGATCCACCACCACGGCCTCCACCACCGCCGCTGCTGTATTCCTCTGCGGATCCAGCCATTTCCTTGCGATTCGGACAAGTTCATGCATCTGCGCCCGAGGAGGTTGGTCTGGTTGGAAGGTCCAGCTGTGAAGCGCTGGGCCATACCAAACTTTGTGAGTCCATATCTGCTGAGGATCTCAGACTTCAGGGCATCATAGTCAGTAACCTGGTCAGGGCCCAGGTCCCGGACAGCATTCAGCGATTCCCCGGTTAGAAAGGGGGGCTAACAGACCAACCCACTGTTGCTTGGGCCAGGCTTCCCTAGTGGCCGTGGCCTCAAATGCATGCAGGTATGCCTCAATGTCATCGGTAGCTCCCATCTTAGATATAAAGTCACTTGCCTTTATTGGGCGGGTATTTTGGACCACCCTCTGTCTCTGCAACTGCAATTCCTCTGCCTTCAGAAGGTTGGCTTTCTTTTGCTCCTCCAAGAGAGCCACGTTTGCTTGCATCTGGGCTTGCTGGCCAGCAACAAGGGCTTTCAATATGTCCTCCATTTCAGTCGGCGGGGAGCCTACGGCCAACTTGGAAAACTGGGTGATCAAACCTTCGGTATCCTCCTCTGACATGCACTATTAACGCTTGAGCGTTCCGTACTTCTCCACCATCTGTGATGTCACGAGAGGCTACACAGCTTTCAGCGGGATTGCTCAAGTAGTGCAAGGAGACCAGGTTCCACCAAAACAAGGATTTTATTAAAGGTCTTGGGAAACTAACGAAAGTATAACACAATTCTGTTCTCTGGTGGCTCTTTAAGGGTTAACAGTTCAGGGATGTCTCTTCCACATCCAAAATCATAACTCTCCCTCGCTCAAATAACTTTTCCCCAGTCTTACTGTATTCCACGTTGCAGCTAGTGGCCAACCCAGCAAAACGTCCTTCCAAATGTCCCACACGTATTTCCACAGGTGCATATATCCAAAGGTGAGTATTTCCCAAAGGTAAGTATCTCCAAATCCTTATATTCCTCCTGGAAGTGGACGTGCAGCACTCTTGTCCTCCAGAGCCCAGGTTGGAGACTGTGTCTCTTCCCTTCCCAAACCTTCAGCTCATCAGCTCCTCATTTGTTTCAGCTGCGTGGGAAGATTGGCCATAGAGGGGTGGAGTTCCCGACCCTACCAGCAGATGGAGCCATAGCTGTCTGGGTTTGCAGCCACCTCAGGGGGATGTAACGTCCCTCCAGGACACAGCCTCTCGTGACATCACACAATCTATCTATCTATCTATCTATCTATCTATCTATCTATCTATCTATCTATCTATCTATCTATCTATCTATCTATCTATCTATCTATCTATCTATCTATCTATCTATCTATCTATCTATCTATCTATCTATCTATCTATCTATCTATCTATCTATCTATCTATCTATCTATCTATCTATCTATCTATTGGGGTGTAGCATCCATCTACTACATCGTATATCGATTTATATTCATATGATCCAACTACATCGATCTGTGCTCTGCGAGTTGGCCTTTTGGACAACATATGTCGATCTAACATCGTTTTAAAATGTAATAAATCGATTGTATCGATACTAGGAAATAACCCATTGGATTTAAGCACGTCAGACTTTATATGCAGGGGTGCACATAACTGGTACGCAATCGCAGCGCGACAAAAATCAGGAATCGTAATGCCACTTGTGTTACTACGCCCTTTGCGTACTTGACCGATCTTCTCATCTAACCTTACACATGACATGTTGCTTGTCAACTACTGTCAGGGATGTCCAAAAAGCAACAGACATTAAGCAGTTTCTTTGGCGTTTCGCCACCTACAAAAAACGCCAACTGGAGCCAGAGCCGAAGAAAATACTTTTTTTCCAAGATGTGCAGTGGCTTGAAGCTAACGATGAGCCCACTGAAATGTGGTGCAAGATTTGCAGCTCAAATCCACATCTAGCAAACAAAACGGTGCATTTTATAAAGGCTCAAAGAATTTCAACCATCCTTTATTTGACAAACATGAAAGAGGAAGGAGCACCCGAATGTGGCGCAAGCCATTGCTAAAAGCTAGCCGAGAATAAATGTCCAGTCGCCCACTTGCCAGATGGCGAGACAAGCTGAATGAAGAACAGCGGCAAGCTCTGTTTAATATTTTTCTCTTTCCATAAAGCTAAACACGCCGTCCCATGTCTTCCTATTCTGAGGATGTTCCTTTACTGAAGCTGCTAGGAGTAAATGTCGGAGGTGCATATCATTCACGTGAAGGGGGCACCCGGATCATGCAGAGCATCGCTCACACTATCAGCGGGGAGTTACGAGCCACCATTGCGGTCCTTACAAGAAACAGGAATCTAGGAAACTTCACCTGCACTGTCCAGTATCCAGGTATTTATTTCAGTCACACTGGTTGAATTTTTGGCTAAAAGGTTACTGAATCGATTTCAAGTCACTGAATCGTTTCGGATCGTATCGTTCTAAATTAACCAATATCGTCCTTGAATCGTATCGACAACCACGAATCGTGATACAAATCGAATCGTTGTTAAAACGAATCGTTACACCCCTACTATCTATCTATCTATCTATCTATCTACAGTGGGGAGAACAAGTATTTGATACACTGCCGATTTTGCAGGTTTTCCTACTTACAAAGCATGTAGAGGTCTGTAATTTTTATCATAGGTACACTTCAACTGTGAGAGACGGAATCTAAAACAAAAATCCAGAAAATTAAATTGTATGATTTTTAAGTAATTAATTTGCATTTTATTGCATGACATAAGTATTTGATCACCTACCAACCAGTAAGAATTCCGGCTCTCACAGACCTGTTAGTTTTTCTTTAAGAAGCCCTCCTGTTCTCCACTCATTACCTGTATTAACTGCACCTGTTTGTACTCGTTACCTGTATAAAAGACACCTGTCCACACACTCAATCAAACAGACTCCAACCTCTCCACAATGGCCAAGACCAGAGAGCTGTGTAAGGACATCAGGGATAAAATTGTAGACCTGCACAAGGCTGGGATGGGCTACAGGACAATAGGCAAGCAGCTTGGTGAGAAGGCAACAACTGTTGGCGCAATTATTAGAAAATGGAAGAAGTTCAAGATGACGGTCAATCACCCTCGGTCTGGGGCTCCATGCAAGATCTCACCTCGTGGGGCATCAATGATCATGAGGAAGGTGAGGGATCAGCCCAGAACTACCGGCAGGACCTGGTCAATGACCTGAAGAGAGCTGGGACCACAGTCTCAAAGAAAACAATTAGTAACACACTACGCAGTCATGGATTAAAATCCTGCAGTGCCCGCAAGGTCCCCCTGCTCAAGCCAGCGCATGTTCAGGCCCGTCTGAAGTTTGCCAATGACCATCTGGATGATCCAGAGGAGGGAATGGGAGAAGGTCATGTGGTCTGATGAGAAAAAATAGAGATTTTTGGTCTAAACTCCACTCGCTGTGTTTGGAGGAAGAAGAAGGATGAGTACAACCCCAAGAACACGATCCCAACCGTGAAGCATGGAGGTGGAAACATCATTCTTTGGGGATGCTTTTCTGCAAAGGGGACAGGATGACTGCACCGTATTGAGGGGGAGGATGGATGGGGCCATGTGTCGCAAGATCTTGGCCAACAACCTCCTACCCTCAGTAAGAGCATTGAAGATGGGGTCGTGGCTGGGTCTTCCAGCATGACAACGACCCGAAACACACAGCCAGGGCAACTGAGGAGTGGTTCCGTAAGAAGCATCTCAAGGTCCTGGAGTGGCCTAGCTAGTCTCCAGACCTGAACCCAATAGAAAATCTTTGGAGGGAGCTGAAAGTCCGTATTGCCCAGTGACAGCCCTGAAACCTGTATCAAATACTTATGTCATGCAATAAAATGCAAATTAATTACTTAAAAATCATACAATGTGATTTTCTGGATTTTTGTTTTAGATTCCGTCTCTCACAGTTGAAGTGTACCTATGATAAAAATTACAGACCTCTACATGCTTTGTAAGTAGGAAAACCTGCAAAATCGGCAGTGTATCAAATACTTGTTCTCCCCACTGTATCTATCTATCTATCTCTCTCTCTTTCTCCGTCCCTCCCCTATCTCTCTCTCTCTCTCTCTCTCTCTCTCTCTCTCTCTCTCTCTCTCTCTCTCTCTCTCTCTCTCTCTCTCTCTCTCTCTCTCTCTCTACACAAGAGCCACTGGTTCTTTGGGTTGTGTGTGTGTGAGCGTGTGTGGTGTTTCTTTAAAACAACTATTTTGTAAACCTGTTTACCCTTTTAGAAAGAGTTCTCAGCTATCCATATTTTAATGGTCAACAGTTTGCTCATCTAGGGGGTCCCTTACACACAAGGGAACTATATGTACACATGGGGTCCCCCAAGTGTCTTTGAAACTACTTTTTTAAACCTGTTTATCCTTTAACCTTTTAAAAATAGCTCTCAGGGGGGGGCGTCCGGGAATGTCCGGGAGGCGTCTGAGGATGGAATGTCCAGTGGATGTCTCAGTCAATTAAAAACAAAAAAGGTAATTGTATTCTTTAAGATGTCCCGTTTTACTGCTGACCTAAACAGATCCATTTGACCCCATAAAAGAGCGTCCCCTGGGATGTCTCGGTCAACCAAGAAAAAAGACCCAGAGGACCAGAAGGCCTGAAGACATACATCTTAAAGAGACTCCTTGAATCATTTATTCCTCATGGAGCATTTTGAAGGTGAGTTGAATTTTCAATATGATGAAGGCTTTTATATATAACTATGCATATATATATATTACTTATGTTGTATATTATAAATAAATGTTTTTAATAATGTATTGTATAAAATTATATAGTATATAATGAATGAGATGTTGTGTTATTGATTTTTTTTTTACGAGAATGGACTCTACCTACATATGTATATATCCTACTGTTTATACCAAACAAATGTCAATTTTATGTGACATGTCTCAAGGTGTCTCAGAACCCATGAAAATGCATGCCAAACCAAGTCTCTACTCAATATTGGACCACTGGCTCTACCTAGTGGATAATCAGTTACATCACAGTTATAGATAAATTACTTGTCAATTAATCAAATCAAATCAAATCAATTTTTATTGGTCACATGCGCCGAATACAACAGGTGCAGACATTACAGTGAAATGCTTACTTACAGCCCTTAACCAACAGTGCATTTATTTTAAACAAAAAAAGTAAAATAAAACAACAACAAAAAAGTGTTGAGAAAAAAAGAGCAGAAGTAAAATAAAGTGACATAAAGTGACAGTAGGGAGGCTATATATACAGTAAAATAAAGTGACAGTAGGGAGGCTATATATACAGGGGGGTACCGTTGCATAGTCAATGTGCGGGGGGCACCGACTAGTTGAGGTAGTTGAGGTAATATGTACATGTGGGTAGAGTTAAAGTGACTATGCATAAATACTTAACAGAGTAGCAGCAGCGTAAAAAGGATGGGGTGGGGGCAGTGCAAATAGTCCGGGTAGCCATGATTAGCTGTTCAGGAGTCTTATGGCTTGGGGGTAGAAGCTGTTGAGAAGTCTTTTGGACCTAGACTTGGCACTCCGGTACCGCTTGCCGTGCGGTAGCAGAGAGAACAATCTATGACTAGGGTGGCTGGAGTCTTTGACAATTTTGAGGGCCTTCCTCTGACACCGCCTGGTATAGTGGTCCTGGATGGCAGGGAGCTTTGCCCCAGTGATGTACTGGGCCGTACGCACTACCCTCTGTAGTGCCTTGCGGTCAGAGGCCAAGCAGTTGCCATACCAGGCGGTGATGCAACCAGTCAGGATGCTCTCGATGGTGCAGCTGTAGAATTTTTTGAGGATCTGAGGACCCATGCCAAATCTTTTTAGTCTAAATATGTCTAAATATCTAAATATTTTAGTCTAAATATGTGTGTGTGTGTGTGTGTGTGTATCTAGAATGTTAGTATAATATATATATATATATATATATATATATATATATATATATATATATATATATTTCTACCTACATATGTATTTATCCTACTGTTTTTACCAAACAAAATTATATTTTATGTGAAGTGTCTAATCAAGAGTGGACCACTGGCTCTACCTAGTGGATGATCAGTTACATCACAGTTGTAAAAAAAATTACCTAGCACTTTAGTATACTATTCTATATCCCTCTCTCAATGGATAACAATTCACTCAATGGATAACAATGTTTTTTTAAATATTTAACAGTATTTCAGTATTTGGTTGTTGCAGACATTTTAAGACTGGATGACATACAATTTTCAGGTAATTAATATTATTATTTTATTTATTTGTTTTTTTAAGGGGGTAGATCAGCTTAATATTGCAGATAGATTGTAACTTCCATCAATGTAATTGTCTGCATCACTTCCAGTCCCCCATGTTTTTATATATATACACACACACACACATATTTACATTTACCTCATTTAGCAGACGCTCTTATCCAGAGTGAGTGAGTGCATACATTATTTAATTTTTTTCTCCATACTGGTCCCCGTGGGAATCGAACCCACAACCCTGGCGTTGCAAACGCCATGCTCTACCAACTGAGCTACATCCCTGCCGGCCATTCCCTCCCCTACCCTGGACGACGCTGGCCAATTGTGTGCCGCCCCATTGGGTCTCCAGGTCGCGGCCGGCTACGACAGAGCCTGGATTTGAACCAGGATCTCTAGTAGACCACTGCGCCACTCGGGAGATAATACACATACACATACATATACACACACATATATATATATATATATACATATATATACATATATACACACATACATACACACATACATACACACATACAGTGAGGGAAAAAAGTATTTGATCCCCTGCTGATTTTGTGATTGACAGTTCTTTTGTGTTTCTTCCATTTGTGAATAATCGCACCAACTGTTGTCACCTTCTCACCAAGCTGCTTGGCGATGGTCTTGTAGCCCATTCCAGCCTTGTGTAGGTCTACAATCTTGTCCCTGACATCCTTGGAGAGCTCTTTGGTCTTGGCCATGGTGGAGAGTTTGGAATCTGATTGATTGATTGCTTCTGTGGACAGGTGTCTTTTATACAGGTAACAAACTGATATTAGGAGCACTCCATTTAAGAGTGTGCTCCTAATCTCAGCTCGTTACCTGTATAAAAGACACCTGGGAGCCAGAAATCTTTCTGATTGAGAAGGGGTCAAATACTTATTTCCCTCATTAAAATGCAAATCAATTTATAACATTTTTGACATGCGTTTTTCTGGATTTTGTTGTTGTTATTCTGTCTCTCACTATTCAAATAAATCTACCATTAAAATTATAGACTGATCATTTCTTTGTCAGTGGGCAAACGTACAAAATCAGCAGGGGATCAAATAGTTTTTTCCCTCACTGTACCATTAAAATTATATAGACTGATCATTTCTTTGTCAGTGGGCAAACGTACAAAATCAGCAGGGGATCAAATACTTTTTCCCTCACTGTACATACATACAGTACATATCCTTTAAAAAATATATATTCCCCTTTATTACTTTCCAACCCCACCACCCCTTCCCTACTTGGAGTAAACTAGTGAACAACAATGCTTAGGCCTCTACTTCCAGCTTATACTTACTATATACATTTTATGGACACAGTCAATTTTACAATAATTATATTTTGTTTGTTTTTGCTCCTGAACTTCTTCTACTCTCAACCTCTCTGATCATTTTCATGATGTCCATCCGGTTTGCTTCTATATGCCATATCTTTCTAACTGTGCTCTTTCCCAAAAGCTCCCAACCTACAACCTATATACTTATTATGGACACAGTATGCTTACGTTATTAGTTATCTTGTTGTTATTTGTTGTTAGTTGTTATTAGTCCCATCCTTCAACTCCATTCAACACCTCCCATCTATCTCTTAACACCATCCATATAGGATTTCTATTTGCCATATATGTTTCTACTGTACTGTGATGTTTTACAAAAGTTCTGAACCTTTCTACTAATTAATATTAATACTATATTGTATTTTATGTAAAATATCAGTATTTTAAAGTAAAAAATGTATATTGTAAAATTATATAAATTCTACAGGTTACCCTACATTTATGCAGGAGGTACCCGAAGTAATTCATGTGGATCAAGAAGCAACAACACAAACAGAAGTGATTGTTATAGAGGATAACGAGTTTGAGGAACAACAGACAGAAGCTGTATCTTTACTCAGTCACTCACCATCAAGATATTTTAGACGTGAGTCAACATTTAAATTAGTAATAATCTTTGTATAATAAGCAATAAACAAAAGGTGTACTATGTTTTAAAAACCTAATCTTGTGTTTACAGCTGACACTCCACGTAGAAGCGTGTACAGCGTTCAACCCAGGCATTATGGACTCCTCCGTTGAATGACTGCTTGAATGATTGTGAAAACGACGTTCTCCTCTCTTTCTGTACAGCAGGCTTTGACATAGACGAAACTCAAACCAACCCAAGAACAGAGGGATTGTCATACCTAGACACGCCTCAACCCCCCAAGTTGACAGCATGGCTTCACCTTTGACCGAGGAGAACGATTGGTCTGAAAACGACTGGATTGAAGAACCAGCTCTTTATGGATATGGCCTGTTTTATTATAGTTATAACTTTTAATGACTATGTATAGTATCTGAAGATTATGCCTTTGTTAAATGTTTTGGAGGAACAAAGAATGTTGTTTTATGATCTTAGTTCAAATGTAGCGTTTGGAGGGTGATGCCCCAGGGGAGACTGGTGATTGGCCAGAAGAGGGAGTCACCCCTCTTTTTGCATTGTTTATAAATAGGGGTTAAACGATGAGACGTCAGAACGGCCATAGCAATTGGAGGAGCCGTTCTCCGGACACCGCGGGTCTGTATTTATGCTGTAAACCTCGTGATTTTAATAAAAGCCTCTAACACGATGCAGCATAACGGACTCTTTGTTGACGGCAATAATTGCCACCATTCATCATATACGACATAATGGCGCCCAACGTGGGGCTGGGTTTGCGTCTCCTCTGTGTTTCAGTCAATCGCCAGGCTAACTCTCTCTCTGAAGCATGGCCGAAAAAAGGGTGAGTGTTCTTACCGCTTCGGAGTTTGTTAGATTGGATATGACTTGTGTACACTGGAGAGATGTTCCATTATGACCTGGCCTCGGTGGCGTTGTTGCTGGTCGACTAGAGTCTGCTAAAATTTATTCCATTGGAAACGGCAGTTAATTGGAAGTATTTAGAGCATTAAACGGTAGGATTTAAGTATTGAAGTGTACGATTAAGGCAGATATGCGCATTCTTTAGGGCACTGTACCGCTTTAAGACCTCCAGGGGGGGCCATTTTAGATGTCGGGCCGACAAATCCGTTCACACGATAGAATGGGTGGACCGGTGGGTTTCTTTTTTTTAAATAGAGCTCGGATTCATGAGGTTTATCTGATTGTGATTATGATTTGACTTTCGTCCGACGGGATGTTTGATTAGGTCTGATTTCTCGGTGTAATGGTCATTAGTCCCGGTAGCAAAAACGGTAGGATAAATATGTTAAAATTGATAGGGCAGTGCAGGGTATGTTTCTGTGTGGTAGGCCGCAGTTGGCTAGTGGCTAAGGCTAAATGCTAATTGTGTTGTGTGCTACATGCTAACGTATCCTTAGAGATTCCGTTGCGACGGGTGAAAGTCTCTTAAACTTGTTTATGTGTTTGTAAGTCAGGTTATATGTTTTGTGAGCTCTGTTATGTGTAATTGTGTGAGTATAACGTATAAAATAGTGACGCTGTAGCGTAATGCTATCGGTCTATTGTGTGGTAAGCATGGGCTTAAGGGGATGTGCGCATGCGCGTGATTTTACAGGGCAAAACTACAACATGTGGTTATGTGCTAAGCCTACAAAGCACGGCATTATGGGTAAGGTTCATAGGTCCCATTTGGCGTTACCCTGCAAGGGAAAATAGACAGACAGAGGAGAAATTTTAACACGATGATTCTAGTTTAAACGGCGGTGGGTTAAGATGAAACTTGTTTTGGGACCTATTGAATTTATAAATTAAATATATGGTAACGGATTGTAATAGAGTGAATTAAATAATTAAATGACGGATTAAAATCAAGGTTTTTGGGCGATCTATAATTAGTCCTGAGTTAAAGTCTTAGAGCGAATGTAGAACGGATGAATATTGAATGGTTGGAAATACTCAGTGATGGCATTAACTACTAAAAGCTGTTCTTGTGTCTTTGTCCCTTGTCATGAGAGACAGGAGAGAGGGGAGCGAGGAGATACAGGAAGTGATCACGTGACGCGGCAGAGGATCAAATCATAAAAAAGGTTACTGTTACAAGATATGTGATGTTATGACGATTTTACATAGGCTTGGCAAATACTATTTCATTAAAAATTGCATTTTGGATGCTCTGTGTATCACTGGGGTTTGATGGGAATTGTAATATTGAAGGGTTAGAGGCTTTGTTTTTGGGATTGCTTTGAAGTTGACTAACTTACTTGCATTTGATGGGTTATGGTGAGAGAGCCATTAATAGCTAAATTGATAAGATAGGGAAATAAAAATTGATTTTAATTATTCATTTTTTTTAAAATTAGATTTTTAATTGATTTTTTAATTTTTATGGAAATGGTTTTGAATAAAACATTTAATTGAATTTTATAATAATAATAATTTTGCCGGTTTATTTTAACTATCTTTTTTTTTTTTTTTTTGAGTTGTTTAGGTTATATTAAGAATTACAGGGGAAGCCTACATAGGCTATATAGTTTAAAATAAGATAGTTCACAATAAAGGAATATAAAAGGGTTGTTACAATGGGGAAAAAGATATCAGGACTATGAAAGTCATTACCGGGTTGAAATAGTGGTAATCCTTTAATTACAGTGTTGCTAGGGTATCTGGCAAGTGAAACAAAAGTTGCCCTTCATTCTCAAACAGAAATTGATAAAATAGGTTTAAAAAGTAGAGTTTAGGGATGTTTATTCTCAGCGTACAATGATCATCCAGGAGTGATTATTGCATCAGGAATCAAGATGAACAGATAATAGGGTACCAGCAGAAACAACGGTGAAGATGAATCCAGAAGACGGAAGAAAATGAGAGGTCTGGAACGTGAAGGAGAAGAGGGATGATGAAGATGAGAGTGATTGATGAGAGGTCATGGGTGGAGGCGACTCTGTGATCAGAAGGAAGTGGCAAGAGAGGAAAGAAGAAGGATACAAGAGCAAAGATGAAGAAGCGATGAAGATTTGGAGATTAAAGGTGCTTTATGTTCAAGAGGTTTTATCCTACATTGACTAGCAAAGAAGAAATGGAGGTATAGACCGATGCTTATCATGCCTGGATAAAGCGAATAGTTTAGAAGAAGTAACACAGCTGAAGATACAGAAGAGGAAACTGCTGAGAAAGGATCCCAAGAATTGAAGAAGAAGAACACATTGAGGCCACTAGTAAGAAGATGATGGAAGATGATATGTCGAGGACAGAACTTAGAAGAGAACCTTTTGAAGAATACTGATAGGTCCACAACGAGAAGAACCGGACGAAGAAAACTCAATCAAATACAACTTATAACTGGTGGTGGAGAAGAAGAAAAGAAACGTTGGTTATGAAGAATCAGAGTGAATCAAATCAACAATCACTGTTACAGCTTCAACTGAAGAATATCAAATGCACTTGTACCAGCCAAGGGGAGTACCAGGTGTTATATCCACAGTCAAGGTCTGGACAGACACAGAATGGGAGAGGAAGATTTCAGCTACACTTCCAGCAACTTTCAGAAGACTGTTATAATTATGGACAGGTTGGTTACTTTACCTGTGAGTGCAACAAGTCAGGAGGAAACAAGAGAACATTTTTAAGGAAGATACAGGGGCAATTCAAGATCACCTGTTCTCCAGGTGAACCCTAAATATTCTAGAGTGCCTAGAATATCCGGAAGGGGGGTATCAGCTGAGAGCATCGATTAGAGAAGAAGAGAAAATAGCCAACAATTGAAGTAAAAACAACCGACCATTAGAAGTGATAGTGAATAGGGGAAAAACGTATCTGGGTTCAGCCTAAAGAGGTTAAACATATCACTCTGTAAAATAAACTAATTAGGTTAGGATAGGGATTGGAAGTAGTAAAACAGTTTAATTACTCTTAAGGAATCAATTGAGCTCTGCTATAGAAGTCAAATAGGAATTAAAATAGACATACTAATATTAGGACAATATATCAATGACATTGTGGGAAGAGATGCATGATGTAAATTGAAGTGTTCAATCAGAGGCACACTAAACGACTGACTGTCTGGTAGAATATTTTAAGAAGTAGGGTTTTTTGGGAATCATTTGCTTAAAAGATAATATCATAGGAAGGATGATAATGTATTAGATTGCCTGTTAGACAATCTGTCTGGGAAAATAAACTTAATAGAGTGACTGTTATTCTGGGTTACATCCTTACACTAAGAGATTTCAGGCTAGGCTAAAAGGTGTTTAGTCGTTTGCCAAGTCTGTGTGTAATGAGTCAGAAGCAGGTGGGGAACTTTCCCAATCCATATTCTAAACATTTGGTGGTAAGGGATGGTGTGAAAATCAGGGGGGAAAAGTTGTAAATGTTATGAGAGGAAAGATTAGATTAAAATAAGTTAGGAGTAGATTAGGGTTGAGACAGTAAGCTAAATTTCAAAGGTAGTAGTAAGAGAGAGAACAATGGGGAAGGACACTGTACAGTAGGAAGATCAAGGTCATTATAGGTGTATTTTTGTGTAATCAAAAGTTTGAAAATCAGGGATTAGATAAAGGACTGAGATTTGGGGAAAAAGTGACATTAGTGGTGATAGATGGAAGTACAATAAAAGAGTTCAGAGCTTTGGGAAAACTAGGTTGATTATAAGGGTCCAGCACCAATTATGGGGGAAAATACTGTTATTAGGGTTAGGATAATAATAATAATAATAATAATAATATGCCATTTAGGATGATGACGTTCCTTCCATAGAGAGAGAGATAATTAGGGAGAATAAGTATTGTTATCAGGACCAGAAGTAGAAGCTGTTGCACCTAGTCAAACGAGGGATTATTTTGCGTAAGGGTACAGATAAAGATCAGGGAGAATATGTGTACTTATCTAGTGAAAGCATAGAAATTTGTTCCGGTTAAGAATTATTGGTTAAAGGGCTAATTATAGGCAAAACAGCGCCGGAGAAGATGGCTGCCGTTTTACAGCCCTCTAACCAATTGTACTATTATGTGTGTTTTTCCGCGTTATTTGTAATTTATTTTGTACATAATGTTTATGCCATCGTCTCTTATAACCAAAAAGAGCTTCTGGATATCAGGACAGCGATTACTCACCTCGCATTGGACCGAAGACTTTTTTCTTCAACGAGTCGGACGCGAAGGATATTCTACAGACACCCGGCAAGGCCCAGATCCCCGTCATTCGCCTGAGGAAGAGACGGAGATATCGTGGCGTAGGTCGGGGTGCCTTGTAAGATCCGACGGCGGCGAGTAAACTGCCTCTCCCATCAATACTATTAGCCAACGTTCAATCTTTTGAGAATAAAATTGACGATTTAAGATTACGGTTATCCTACCAACGGGACATTAAAAACTGTAATATCTTATGTTTCACGGAGTCGTGGCTGAACGACAACAATGATACCATTCAGCTAGCAGGCTACACGCTACATCGGCAGGACAGAACGGCTGGCTCCGGTAAGACAAAGGGTGGCGGTCTCTGTATATTTGTAAACAACAGCTGGTGTACAAAATCAAATACTAAGGAAGTCTCGAGGTTTTGCTCGCCTGAGGTAGAGTATCTTATGATAAGCTGTAGACCACACTATTTACCAAGAGAGTTTTCAGCTATATTTTTCATAGCTGTCTATTTACCACCACAAACCAATGCTGGCATTAAGATTGCACTGAATGAGTTGTACAAGGCCATTAATCAACAGGAAAACGCTCATCCAGATGCAGCGCTCCTAGTGGCCGGGGACTTTAATGCAGGGAAACTTAAATCCGTTCTACCTAATTTCTACCAGCATGTCAAATGTGCAACCAGAGGGAAAAAAAACTCTAGACCACCTTTACTCCACACACAGAGACGCATACAAAGCTCTCCCTCGCCCTCCATTTGGCAAATCTGACCATAACTCTATCCTCCTGATTCCTGCTTATAAGCAAAAACTGAAGCAGGAAGCACCAGTGATTCGGTTAATAAAAAAGTGGTCAGATGACGCAGATGCCAAGCTACAGGACTGTTTTGCTAGCACAGACTGGAACATGTTCCGGGGATTCTTCAGACAGCATTGAGGAGTACACCACATCAGTCACTGGCTTCATCAATAAGTGCATCGATGATGTCGTCCCCCACAGTGACCGTACGTACATACCCCAACCAGAAGCCATGGATTACAGGCAACATCCGCACTGAGCTAAAGGGTAGAGCTGCCGCTTTCAAGGAACGGGACTCTAACCCGGAAGCTTATAAGAAATCCCGCTATGACCTCCGACGAACCATCAAACAGGCAAAGAGTCAATACAGGTCTAAGATTGAATCATACTACACTGGCTCTGACGCTCGTCGGATGTGGCAGGAGCTTGAAAACTATTACAGACTACAAAGGGAAGCACAGCCGCGAGCTGCCCAGTGACACAAGCCTACCAGACGAGCTAAACCACTTCTATGCTCGCTTCGAGGCAAGCAACACTGAAGCATGCATGAGAGCACCAGCTGTTCCGGACGACTATGTGATCACGCTCTCCGTAGCCGATGTGAGTAAGACTTTTAAGCAAGTCAACATTCACAAGGCCGCTGGGCCAGACGGATTACCAGGGCGTGTACTCCGAGCATGTGCTGACCAACTGGCAAGTGTCTTCACTGACATTTTCAACATGTCCCTGACTGAGTCTGTAATACCAACATGTTTCAAGCAGACCACCATAGTCCCCGTGCCCAAGAACTCTAAGATAACCTGCCTAAATGACTACCGACCCGTGGCACTGACGTCTGTAGCCATGAAGTGCTTTGAAAGACTGGTCATGGCTCACATCAACAGCATAATCCCAGAAACCCTAGACCCACTCCAATTTGCATACCGCCCCAACAGATCCACAGATGATGCAATCTCTATCGCACTCCACACTGCCCTTTCCCACCTGGACAAGAGGAACACCTACGTGAGAATGCTATTCATTGACTACAGCTCAGCATTCAACACCATAGTGCCCTCTAAGCTCATCACTAAGCTAAGGATCCTGGGACTAAACACCTCCCTCTGCAACTGGATCCTGGACTTCCTGACGGGCCGCCCCCAGGTGGTAGGGGTAGGTAACAACACATCTGCCACACTGATCCTCAACACGGGGGCCCCTCAGGGTGCGTGCTCCAGTCCCCTCCTGTACTCTCTGTTCACCCATGACTGCATGGCCAGGCACCGACTCCAACACCATCATTAAGTTTGCCGACGACACAACAGTGGTAGGCCTGATCACCGACAACGATGAGACAGCCTATAGGGGAGGGAGGTCAGAGATCTGGCCGTGTGGTGCCAGGACAACAACCTCTCCCTCAACGTGACCAAGACAAAGGAGATGATTGTGGACTACAGGAAAAAAAAAGAGGACTGAGCACGCCCCCATTCTCATCGACGGGGCTGTAGTGGAACAGGTTGAGAGCTTCAAGTTCCTTGGTGTCCACATCACCAACGAACTATCATGGTCCAAGCACACCAAGACAGTCGTGAAGAGGGCACGACAAAGCCTATTCCCCCTCAGGAGACTAAAAAGATTTGGCATGGGTCCTCAGATCCTCAAAAAATTCTACAGCTGCACCATCGAGAGCATCCTGACTGGTTGCATCACCGCCTGGTATGGCAACTGCTTGGCCTCTGACCGCAAGGCACTACAGAGGGTAGTGCGTACGGCCCAGTACATCACTGGGGCAAAGCTCCCTGCCATCCAAGACCTCTATACCAGGCGGTGTCAGAGGAAGGCCCTCAAAATTGTCAAAGACTCCAGCCACCCCTAGTCATAGAGCTGTTCTCTCTGCTACCGCACGGCAAGCGGTACCGGAGTGCCAAGTCTAGGTCCAAAAGACTTCTCAACAGCTTCTACCCACAAGCCATAAGACTCCTGAACAGCTAATCATGGCTACCCGGACTATTTGCACTGCCCCCCCCACCCCATCCTTTTACGCTGCTGCTACTCTGTTAAGTATTTATGCATAGTCACTTTAACTCTACCCACATGTACATATTACCTCAATTACCTCGACTAGCCGGTGCCCCCGCACATTGACTCTGCACCGGTACCCCCCTGTATATAGCCTCCCTACTGTCACTTTATTTTACTTCTGCTCTTTGTTTTTCTCAACACTTTTTTTTGTTGTTGTTTTATTCTTACTTTTTTTGTTTAAAATAAACGCACTGTTGGTTAAGGGCTGTAAGTAAGCATTTCACTGTAATGTCTGCACTTGTTGTATTCGGCGCATGTGACCAATAAAATTTGATTTGATTTGATTTGATTTGATTTGATGTAATTTGTAAAGTGACGCTTATAATGGAAGATTTGAAGTCTGTAGAGCGTTCCACAGTCACAGAGGGAGTTAAGGATAAGTTTATTACAGTAGTCACTCCAACAGGGAATAATCGAATAGGATGTTGGTAGTTTCCCACTAGAGGGAATTAAGGGTTTTAATTCATCAACTAAATCAACAACGTTAATGGTAACTTTGGGAAGGGATTAATGATACGATGGTAATAGCAAATGTAGGAAGGATGACAACAACTTTTCTGAAATTAGAGGTAGCAAGAGGGATTCAGGAGGTTATGGTACAAATGGGATTAAAATAGGAGAGCAGATAGAAACAATATAGATTAATCTGAAATGGAGAATATAGATTCATCATGGAAGCTGCAGGATGGGGTCTTTTGATTTTGATGACAGAGGGGGGGTATCTGATCAGTGCTGCTCGTTCCTCTGTTGTGGAAATTAGAGATAGATTAACTCATTCTGTAAGAATCAGTGAGGAATCTTGAGGGTTGATGTCTGTTGGGGATGCCAGCCCAAGACGTGTTGGACGGTTGCGCAGCCTCTAGCGGGTATGGGTCAGTCTTATGCTTTGTCATGACTGTGGTATCGGCAACAGTCATTGACAGATAAAATAATGTAGTTGTCAGAACAGTAGGGTTTAAGTGTTCTTGGGTAAAGGGATTACCCTATGGGAATTGTTAGATGGAAAGTAAAGTCAGGTAACAGCGGAACCTGAAGTATTCAGGTGAACCAGTGAGGATAAAAGTTGTTGTTGTTCTAATAAAACATATGAGGTAAGGGGTATGTTTATGGGAATATCAGAGTGTGATGAGTATAGGATAACTTTGGATAAGTATGACCTTAAGGGTAGTAATGACAAATAATAGGTTACTTATATATACCAGGTAGTAAGAAGAGCAGGACTTTGATGGTTAAAAGATTAGCTTTTGACTGACAATGTGACTATGGGAATTTTAGAGATATTTGGTGGGTTTGTGATGATAGAGTATATTCTTACCCTATGGGGGATAGGATGTTGTTACAGGTCAACGTTTAAGCTTCCATATGAGGTTTTTACCATTAAAAGAGGAGTGGTACCAACACAGAAATCTGAAGCTAGGGTTGAAAATGGGGTGAAAAGAGATATGGTGACATTTTAATAGTCTTCAAGCCTATCATTGAAGGATAAGTCTAAGGGAGAAGGGGGGACTTCTTCCATGATATGGTGTAACCTTTGGGAAGATCATATTGATAAATATTAGTTATACTTTGAATTCAGATAGTTCAGATAATATCACTGGGGTTATAGATGCATTATAAGGGATGCGTTTGGGAGATCTGAGAAGATTTGGTTGCAAGATCAATTAGGCCAGTAGGGGCAGTGATGGGTCAGATTTTAGTTTCAGCTTTGATAACACTGTGTGATGTTTGTAACTGACCTTTGAGAAAGCTAAGATAGGTTGGAGAGTTCCTGGAGACAACACTCAGATGCCGGTGTTGACTGTTCCTGATCTGGATAAAGATGGACAAGTGGAACTGATGGATAAATATCATTTTGGATTATTTGATGATTTTTTCAAATTGTTTTTTCAATATTAGTATGATTTTTAGTATGATTTATGAATCAAAGGGGGGAATGGATAATGTGATTCATGCATCATTTATATATCATTTTTAAATTCTTAGGTGAAATTGAGGTTTAATTTGAAAGTGGTTGTTTTGCAAAGGATACTGTTTGGTCGTTTCTTTTCTTTTCATTCCAGAAGCATTTGGGGAACATGTGACTCAAACAGGGACAATATGAAGGGACAATATGACTGGAGGAGATGAAACAAGGAGGGTGTGGCTGATTCCATCATCAACGATGCAGTGGAAGTCGAGACTACGGAGGGGACTACGGAGGAGATGAAGTGTAGTGGACTACATTCCAGTGTCTGCAATGAAATATAGACATATTTGATGTGTAATACATAATGGTGTCATATTCTTAGGTATTGATTTTAGTAGAATGATGTTTGATGTTATTGAATGCAGATGAGGATCTTAGATGCTTTTGTTTATTTCGGTGGGGTTTAGGAAAGGACGTTTAGGCAGGGAGAGAGTCCCTTTTGGGTCCTATGGGTTGACCAGCCTGAGAGTGGATGTTTCTGGATAGGATTTTGTTTGCAGGGGCTGACATGTGTATTTAATGGCATCATAGTTTCAAATGTATTTACATGGTCTATGAGTTTATCTGGAGTACGCGGTGGTTGCCTGGGGCAGAGGGACCGTGAGAGAATTTTACTGTCTTGATTGATGGATGGATGGATTTGGAACAAAGGTTGCCGGACAGTTTTTCGCTCTCACACTCCATAAAGATTTATTCATGATTCATAATAATGTGTTCACACTTCATAAACAGTTATTCATATGTCATAGAAAGGTATTTACATTCTAGAGGAGAATGTTTTTGGGTTTAAGGTTAAGGATACTCAATAAGATAAATTGTTACTAGTCATAATCCTATTCTGTTTGTTTTCGAGACGTTTAGTTCGTCTCGAAGGGGGGAATATAGTATCTGAAGATTATGCCTTTGTTAAATGTTTTGGAGGAACAAAGAATGTTGTTTTATGATCTTAGTTCAAATGTAGCGTTTGGAGGGTGATGCCCCAGGGGAGACTGGTGATTGGCCAGAAGAGGGAGTCACCCCTCTTTTTTGCATTGTTTATAAATAGGGGTTAAACGATGAGACGTCAGAACGGCCATGGCAATTGGAGGAGCCGTTCTCCGGACACCGCGGGTCTGTATTTATGCTGTAAACCTCGTGATTTTAATAAAAGCCTCTAACACGATGCAGCATAACGGACTCTTTGTTGGCGGCAATAATTGCCACCATTCATCATATACGACATATGTTAAAAAAATATTATGATTATTATTTTTTGTAAAAAGACAGACTCAGACAATTGACTGCGGGAAGAAAACAGGCCTTCCATGACTCCACAGAAAAACAGGTTTAGTCAACAAACAGACAGCTATTTCCCTGGAACCCAAGTCCAAACAGTGATAAACAGAAACAGTGAGTTAGGATATATTGATATGTTAACATATAATACATTAACTGATATTATGATTACTGCATCTATACAGGTCCATACATTCAATGATGATTATGTCAATGATGTTAATGTTGAGGATGATGTGTTGAGCTATGATGAGGATGATGTGTTGAGGTATTATGAGGATGATGTGTTGAGGTATGATGAGGATGATGTGTTGATGTATGATGAGGATGATGTGTTGAGCTATGATGATGATGATGTGTTGAGGTATGATGAGTATGATGTGTTGAGGTATGATGATGATGATGTGTTGAGGTATGATGAGGATGATGTGTTGAGGTATTATGAGGATGATGTGTTGATGTATGATGAGGATGATGTGTTGAGGTATAATGAGGATGATGTGTTGAGCTATGATGAGGATGATGTGTTGAGCTATGATGAGGATGATGTGTTGAGCTATGATGAGGATGATGTGTTGATGTATGATGAGGATGATGTGTTGAGGTATGATGAGGATGATGTGTTGAGCTATGATGAGGATGATGTGTTGATGTATGATGAGGATGATGTGTTGAGGTATGATGAGGATGATGTGTTGAGGTATGATGAGGATGATGTGTTGAGGTATGTTGAGGATGATGTGTTGAGGTATGATGAAGATGATGTGTTGAGGTATGATGGGATGATGTGTTGAGGTATGATGAGGATGATGTGTTGATGGGATGATGTGTTGAGGTGTGATGCGGCTAATCAGCTTGATACAATCCATTCTGAGGTAGAGCCTATACTGATTGAGGACAGTGTCAATGGGGACGAGGATCGGATATAGATCTTCAAGATAGGTTTCTCACAGCCTTTTACAGGGCTCTGAAAGCCAGAAAGGTCCAGTTACACAAACGTATGGTTGCTTTGCTAAAACGTCGGTACATCCAAGACATAGCCTTCTGGAAAAAAACATGTCAGAATTTGATAAGCAGCAATCTGAATAACAAACACCCAAACAAACGATATATGCTGTATGTAACATGGATACTTCTAGAATACCCCTAGAACTCATTAATCAAACAAATGAAGGATCTAGGACCAACCCCTACACAACAACACACACCTCCTTTAACTCATGCAAATGAGGACACATTATCACAGGTACTCCCAGAACTTAGCTCCTTAATTAAAGAAATTCGAGCTAACCCCCCCCTTAAATTAGACAACCCCCCAACCTCACGTATATGGTATCCTACACTGCCCTATCTGTAAAGGGCCTTTGAAAAGCAGAAACCCAGAAGTGGCTCAAGAGTTGGAACATGAGTGCTACCTTCAACCATCTGATGAAGATGAACATTCAGAGAAATGTGTGTTTTATGACTTTGAGAGTAATCAACAATCAGGGTTTCATCTGCCTATTTCTGTATCTACCATGACTTTCAAGGGTGAAAAGTGGTCGGCAGAGGACCCCAAAGGTGCACTACTCTTTCTGAAACGTTTCTGAAAACCCCCAGTACAAAAGCCTTGTGATCATTCAGATCAAGGAAGAGCCCTGACCGTGTATGGTGTATGGTCCAGTTGTAAATGAGAACTTGTTCTCAACTGGCTTACCTGGTTAAATAAAGGTGAAATAAAAAATAAATGGGTCACCGTTGAATTCTCTAAGGCTATAGGGGGGTATCGTGTGGCCAAAGTCTTTGAAGTGTGGAACTTTCCCAGGAAATCAGACACTCTTTTTAAAGTACATCAAGACCTTCTTGAGAGGCAAGCAATTGGCTTCGGGTTTCCTGCATCAGTCACTGATCAAGAGAGCAAAGACAGATACATTCAGGACTATCATACAAAGAGGGCATACATTTACATTTTACATTTACGTCATTTTAGAAGACGCTCTTATCCAGAAGCACTTACAGTTAGTGAGTGCATACATTATATATATTTATTTATACCGTGGGGTACTCGGGAGGCATACGTCTTGACCCACAGAATAGAGGTCAACAAAGCCAAAATAAATGTGTGCAAGCTTTTCTTGAACAGTTTGGGGGGCATATTTGCCCAGAGAAGCAATATGTTAACAACATCTATCATTAAAATCCCAAATAATTTATGGGATTGTTTTTTCAGACCAATCTGACATTTCAAATGTTTTGTTCTCGAATCAAGACAAAGCTCTGGGGTAATGGAGCTAACAAGAAATGGGTTCTACCAGAAATGGAAACGTGTTTCTTGCAGCTTTTACCACGGCCTTGCACTTGAACTTCACACCCTCATGGACCTGCAGGGTCGGGTTCTTTACCACACACTATGGGGTCTATGGAAGCAAACCTGGTGATTGGAGCCCCCCTCTTAGCAACTATCTGGGTGGTTTAACGAGTGAACTGGAAGATGGTACCATATCATAGAGTGGTCATCTGTGGACCAACTATTCTTTTAACTAAAACATCACGTAGTGTTGAAACCAAAGGCGTGATACAAAACTATGAAAATTCCCTGCATGTAAATTTGAATCAATTTGTTGAGGGTTTTATAAACGACCGAAATGTGTTTTAGAAATGTTGAAACTCCTACAAAAAGATTGTTAGGGATTAAAAGGGGTTCCATCTCGTAATGCCCCACTTACTAAAATATTCCTGGTCGTCTGTGACAAGGATACTTTTACCTGACGACCACTTTACCCTTTGGTTACTGACTTTATGTTACAATCCTTGTGTGTCTTAACCCTGAGATACAATGATGTTGTAAGGGTTTTGATCATAGGCTGCAACTACCATTTTCAGCCTTTATCGCGGACCATCAATAGCGGTGAAACTTGTTCTGTAAAAGGATTTTAGAGAATTCTAACATGTATTATCTCAAAACCTGACAATATTGTGTGGTGTTATTCATATTATCAAATTTTGTATGATGAGTTGTTGAAGAAAATTAAAATCTAATTTGTTGAGGAATACCAGCATCCCTGTCTGATGATTAATTCTTACCTCCTCTGTTTTGGATGATATGGTTTTTGCCGGTAGTGAACATCCTGAAATAGCTCAAGCTTTTACTCAATATACTCATCATCAAACTTGTCAGTGTGGTACTTCGTACAAAATGTGTTTCACCAAGGTAAATATAGCCGTACCATTGGCTTGCCAATTACTTGGTTTTTTCAAAAACCCTAGAGACAAACTACAAATAAACATTCTAGCAATCCTACTTTATGGAAAGCAATGAGGGCGCCACCAAAGCTCTGTTTTCTTATTTAATCGTGAATTAAAAATCGGTTGAACACAGAGTGTGATGCCAATAAAATGTACTTAGTACCTAAACAAGATTTGGACGGGCGTTGTTATGAAACAGTTATCCTGTATGTGTGTTTGTTTTCCCTCTCCTTCACCCTAATCACAGGTGTCCCTTGTTTTTCCTGATTGGTGGTCGTTGGGGTGTCCCACCTGTCCACATCCGTTCGTCTGCTGATTGCTGAGATGGACCAATCAGTGCGTTCCTCAGTATTGCCCCGCCTGTTTCTGGTTTTGCATTACCATGTCAAATCCCCTGGTTTTAAAAGCCAGTCAGATGTGTTTTCTGACAGAGACTCTCTTTCTCTGTGAGTATGGCAACTGTGGTGTCTTGTTTTGTAGTGAAACAACGCATCTAACGACGCACTTGGCTGTTCTCACGAGTGGTCTGAGGCAGTCGGTAAATAATGGCGTTTTCAAGTGCACTTCAACTTTAGTAACAGATGGTTTTGGGGAAACAGCTCGGAGATTTAACAATGCTCCTACAAAGGTTCTACTGATAAACTTAGCCTTAAGATGCTTTTTGGGAAACCGGGCCCAGATGGTCTCCGTAGGAAATGTTGTGAAATTATTGGGCTTAGGCTACATGCCCTGTTATTTAGACTTAACACCGATTTGTAGGTGATCAGTCCTGCTACTGATAGCCAATGGGAACTGATATAAGGTTTAGGCTGGTCATCTAGATATGTAGGCCATATCTATACAGTACCAGTCAAAAGTTTGGACACACCTACTCATTCCAGGGTTTTTCTTTCTATCTTTTTTTACATTACATTTTAACATAGGGTCCAGAGTTTTACTGGTTAGGTTAACAGATAAGGAAAAACTCTGGGCCCCAGGAGGTAAAATGGCCCCCCTACTCTGGGACCTATGGTTATCATCAGGTATGTGGATGATCAGGGCGTTATTCAGGAATGTTTCTTGGGCTACTTTGATGTGTCAAGTGGAGCGAGATCCGAACTCTGTGTTTAACTTCACGGAGAAACTTGTTGTTTAAACCTATGAGTGCGCAGCTGTAATGGAATGTATCTGCTATGTGTTTTTTCCAGCTAAGTCCCCTCCTGTTCCCTGATTAAGGGGTGATGACCACTCCACTCTACTACCATTGTCAACTCTGTCCTGACATGAACTGAAGCCCGTCTCATGTCCCCCGCTCATCCACTGGCACATTGAAATGTTTCCTCTCCAAGCACTGTGAGTACCCCTATCAATTTTCTCTCGTTACTGTATGAAGAGTCAATCACATACAGAAACACAATGACATTATTACACATCAATGGTTTTACTCCTTGCTTGGACTATCTCCTTCTCGGCTCTTTGGTCTCTAACTGTGTTTGTGTTGTTGTTTTTTGTCTTCCCAGTTAATTCCTGTCCTGCACTGAAGTCAAGCCTCTGAACACCTCAACACATGCCTCGTACCCTCATCCAATCACTGCTGTGATCCCTTCCCAACACTGTGGAAGCAGCCCTCTCATCCAATCACTGCTGTGATCCCTTCCCAGCACTGTGGAAGTATCCCCCTCATCCAATCACTGCTGTGATCCCTTCCCAGCACTGTGGAAGTATCCCTCTCATCCAATCACTGCTGTGATCCCTTCCCAACACTGTGGAAGCAGCCCTCTCATCCAATCACTGCTGGTCCCTTCACACGTGCCCTCTTTCTCTGCTGGTCCCTTCCCAACACTGTGGAAGCAGCCCTCTCTCCATCTGCTGTGTCCCTTCCTGATCCCTCTCTCCAATCACTGCTGTGATCCCTTCCCAACACTGTGGAAGTATCCCTCTCATCCATCACTGCTGCCCTTCCCAACGTGAGTCCCTCTCATCTCCTGCTTCTTCCCTGTGGAAGGCCCTCTCATCCAATCACTGCTGTGATCCCTTCCAACACTGTGGAAGTAGCCCTCTCATTCCCATTCCCCATAATATTGTACTATAAATGTCTTTATTAAATGCTTTAGGTTAAAATAATTACTCTTTGACGATTTTTGAAACACACTTTGACATCTCCGTGCGTTCCGCGCCTATACCGTGGGTCTCCCATCCTCCTTGATTTTTCAAGTCACCAGCCTCCGCTGCTTTGTTACCAGTACAGTAGAGGAAAGACTCTTCTTCTTGGATAGACAGTAGTATGAATACCTGTGTTACCAGTACAGTAGAGGAAATACTCTTCTTCTTGGATAGACAGTAGTATGAATACCTGTGTTACCAGTACAGTAGAGGAAAGACTCTTCTTCTTGGATAGACAGTAGTATGAATACCTGTGTTACCAGTACAGTAGAGGAAAGACTCTTCTTCTTGACACACCCCAGCAGCAGTGGATGCAGTAAATTACATCTCCTGACCATGGCCCCTGATTGCTCAGTTTGGCTGGGCGGCCAGCTCTAGGAAGAGTCTTGGTGGTTCCAAACTTCTTCCATTTAAGAATGATTAAGGCCACTGTGTTCTTGGGGACCTTCAATGCTGCAAAAATGTTTTGGTACCCTTCCCCAGATCTGTGCCTCGACACAATCCTGTCTCAGAGCTTTACAGACAATTCCTTCGACCTCAGGGCTTGGTTTTTACTCTGACATGCACTGTCAACTGTGGGACCTTATATAGACAGGTGTGTGCCATTCCAAATCATGTCCAATCAATTGAATTTACAACAGCTGGATTCCAATCAAGTTGTAAAGACATCTCTAGGATGTTCAATGGAAACAGGATGCACCTGAGCTCAATTTCGAGTCTCATAGCAAAGGGTCTGAATACCTTTGTAAATAAGGCATTTCAGTTTTTATTTTTAGTACATTTGCAAACATTTCTAAAAACCTGTTTTCGCTTCATGATTATGGGGTATTGTGTGTAGATTGATGAGGATTTTTTATTTTGTTTAATCCATTTTAGAATCAGGCTATAACGTAACAAAATGTGGAAAAAGGGAAGGGGGTCTGAATACTTTCCGAATGCACTGTATATGGGAAATGCCATTTGGAAGATATATTCTTGTTTTACTGAACCATCACAATAATAAATAGAATGTTAGACCACACATTTTGGACATGCTTGGACATTGTCCCAGGTCATTGAGAACGTTCCGTACATCACAGTTTCCTCCTGTGAATAGGCCAGTCTCCTCTTAAATATCTTAGTCTGGAATTAATATTGACATTACTGACATACCGTAATATCCACTCATTGTACTCATAAATAAGGTAGCCTGTGTAATCACCTTGAAATAACAGAATTATGAAATAGGCTGAATCAAATTGTGTTTACATATGTTTAAGACTCACACTTACCTCAGCCTGTTTCTTCCACTTCATGATCTGGGTATCATTGCCGACCCTCAACCTGTTAACATGTCCTCTAGTGGCATCAGAACATAGGCAGATGGCCATGGAGTTCAGAGTGAAGAATATCTTCTCACGGCATCCTCCCCTCCACAGCTCCATCTCCAGGCATGTTGGTACAAACTTCATTTTATTTTGCCTGCTGGTGAACAAGGCCATTGACAGCACCATCCATGTCCCTCTGTCAAGGAGGTCCTGCTTCTTACGTTGAAAGTCGTCTCTGAAAAGAGGAGACATTAGAAGGTTTCTTCTCTTAGTTTTGTCTTTTGTCTCGGACAAGGCTTACATGTCAGAGTTGTACTTACTTTACTAATTGACTTGTAGAAACGGTACAACTATATACAACATGTCAATTGTGAAATGATTGATATTGGACATCTAGTGTGAACATATATTGGGTTAATCCTCACATTGTGGTGATTTCTCTACCTTTGATGGCGTCTACTTTGAGGTTTCTGGCCTGAGGAAGGGTTGCCCTCTAACAGGTGGTCATCAAAGGTGCCTTCTCCTCTGCCCCACGCCCAGAGTCTCACTCCAGGAAAAGGTCTGAAAGACCTCTGTCTCCACCCGGTTGGGACAAGGGACCATAGTTTTCCTGCACTAACTCCTTTTCTCTGAAAGTACATAGAAATCACACAAACCTATGATCCTACATTGTAGAGATATGGTATGGCATATCAACTGAATTATAATCTCAAGTCTAAAAACAATCACTCTTATCACATACTTCTACTACCTTCCCTCTTGACGATGTCCTCTTTGTACTTCTTCACGTGTGACCTCATAAACAAAGCATGGAGGTGTTGATGGCAATCCAGGTAATATCTGGCCCTGGCAAGGGGACCAGACCCATAGACTGGAGGTGTCCTCTTCACCTCGGGGACAGGGGACTTTGTTGGTCTTCCAGACAATCTCACCTTCTTCACCTTAGCTGGTGTTCCAGCCAATCTCACCTTCTTCACCTTAGCTGGTGTAACAGCCAATCTCACCTTCTTCACCTTAGCTGGTGTAACAGCCAATGTCCTCTTCTTACCTTTCTTCTGGGTCTTGGTTCTTAGTGTGGCCAAGCACGGCCGGCACAGAAATGAGGTTTTAGATGGAGACACAGGATCCAGTGGTCTGGCAGTAGGAGGACTGGTCAGGACAAAACACTTGTCCTATTGTACCCTCCTCTGCCTTTAACTCATTCTAAACTACAACCTACATATTGATTCTCAGACATATTGTCCTCACAACTGTCTGTCTCTCCCTATCTCTCAATACTGTATGTATGTATGTGTGTGTGTGTGTGTGTGTGTGTGTGTGTGTGTGTGTGTGTGTGTGTGTGTGTGTGTGAGTGGGTGTGTCTGTGTGTGTGTGTGTGTGTGTGTGTGTGTGTGTCTATATAGTAAATGCTATATATATATTATATGGTTATATATTTATAATTATATATTATATTTATATAAATGACGGTAGTGTGTATATATATATATAAATATAATGTGTAAAACTAACAGTGTGAATGTTAAAACAATAAATGTTATAGAATAAGAGTTTACTGAAAATAATAAGTAATTTAGTGAATAATGGAACAAATGTAGTGAATGTGTCTGTTTGTAAATGAAACCTAGGCTATACAATTATTGTAATATGTAAAATAAACATATCTTTCTATGATTTATCTTTCCTGGTTGTTATTTCTCAGTGTCTCTGGACAGAAAATGTGCCAAGTCAATAAAGTTATGCGCCCAATTTTGTGTTTACTGACACCTGTAATGATCTGCAAAATGTTGATTGGTTGACCAGCATCTGTAGATTGTGTGATTTGATTGGACACCGAGTATTTGGAGCCCTTGGTCTAAGTCATTGGATATTCAATTGATACAGTTGCAAAAAAAAGCAAAAAGTCGGTGGTTGAATTTCATTAACGTTTAATGAAAAAGTATGGATTTCAGCAAAAAAAAAAAGACGCAACTACAGAGGACAAACATTGTATGATTCAATATTTTTTGAAGTATTGACCTTGGGAGAATACCTTTTTAGTGTTTTTTCAAAATTGTTATTACACGACAAGTTCAAGCCAATTTTGTCTGCATTTTCAAATGATATATACTTATGGCTAATGCCTTAATTGTAGCAGCGTAACTGTGTTGTGAGATCTTAACTAGAACAATAATAAACTATTACTGGATATAGTCAATGGGATAGTTGTTGTCATGGTAGACTTTTAAAACTAATTATGTGGCTGGCCACCCCTTTACAACTCGGAAGGCATGGTTTTGCAGATAAATGAGTAAACGTGAACTACACTCTTAAAAGAAAAGCTTCCTATAGGATCCTTTAGGATAATATAAGGTTAAAAAATATACCTTAAGATTATTTCCAAGCCTATACTCTGCCATCAGCTCGTTGTTGAACCGTTGTAGACTTCAGGGGGTTCTTTGAAGAAGCCTTTTCAAAAGAGGGGTTCGGTTTGGAACCAGCAGCGCCCTCGGGAGTAAAGGGCGCTCCAGCGCAGAATTCAAATTGAGACCGTTGGTCAAAAGACAACTGGAAGCGGGAAGCGCGCGGATGGTTGGAGAGGCGCGACCAATAGAGATGACTTGCAACGGATTGACGTGAAGGTGAGTGAACCTTAGCTATTCGCTAGCTAAGATAATAATTCATCAAACTACTATCAAATAACTAAAAAACAATACATCATGTAATGTACTCTTGGTTTTTCATCAGCTAGCCAAGTTACATAGCCTGTAATGTTAGCTGGTAATTGTTGTATAAATGTTGGTACGTTTTAGCTAACGTTAGCTACAGTAGCTAGCTAGTTAAAGTTACTGTAACGTTAGCTAACTTTAGCTAGTGTGGTATCGTGTCGAATGCTGGTGGGTATTGCTGTCGATCAAAGAATCCCTTAGGCTGTATCGTTTTCAAAGGCCTTTATTAAAACCACGAGGTTACAAGCGTAAGTACAGATCCCGCGAAGATCTGGAGAAGCAGTCCCAACTGAATCTTAATGCTTTCTACCTCTTCACCGTAATTTCCCCCCTTTATATAGCCTTCCAAGAGTTGAATGGCTCCCTCTACTGTTCAATCCCCGTATCTTACAACCCCCTTCCTGTTTGTCATATGTGGAGTCACACTAAAACCTTCCCTCTTGATACCACAACTCAACATTCTTTCAGTTCCATTTAAAACATTTAACACCATCGTATTGTCAATACACTACATTCCCCCCTTTCGAGACAACCTAAACGTCTCGAAACCAAACAGAATAGGATTATGACTAGTAACAACTTATCTTATTAAGTATCTTTAACCTTAAACCAAAAACATTCTCCTCTAGAGTGTAAATACCTTACTATGACATATGAAGAAATCTCTATGGAGTGTAAGAGCGAAAAACTGTCCGGCAGCCATCTTTTCAGATATCCATCCATCAATCAAGACTAAAATTCTCTCACGGTCCCTCTGCCCCAGGCAACCACCGTCGGTACTCCAGATAACCTCATTAACCATGTAAATGCATTTGAAACTATGATGTAATTAAATACCCATGTAAACAAAATCCTATCCATAAATATCCATTGTACGGCTGGTCAACCCATCGAATCGTACAATGAATCTCTCCCCTTCCTAGACCTTCTGTCCCTAAACCCCATCGAAATAAACAAAAGCATCTAAGATCCTCATCTGCATTCAATAACATCAAACATCATTCTACTAAAATCAATACCTAAGAATATGACACAATTATGTATTACACATCAAATATGTCTATATTTCATTGCAGACACTGGAATGTAGTCCACTACACTTCATCTCCTCCGTATTCTCCTCCTCCAATCTCGACTTCCACTGCATCGTTGATGATGGAATCAGCCACACCCTCCTTGTTTCATCTCCTCCAGTCATATTGTCCCTTCATATTGTCTTTGTTTGAGTCACATGTTCCCCCAAATGCTTCTGGAATGAAAAGAAACGACCAAACAGTATCCTTTGCAAAACAACATTTTCAAATTAAACCTCCACATCAATTTAAAAGAATATAAAAATGACATATCAATGATGTATGAATCACATTATCCATTCCCCCCTTTATTCATAAAATCATTCTAAAATCATATTAAAATCAGCCTACAAAATGTTTTCTTTGAAACAATAAACATAAAATGATCAAATAATCAAAAAGGATATTTATCCATCAGTTCCACTTGTCAATCTTTATCCAGATCAGGAACAGTCAACACCGGCATCTGAGTGTTGTCTCCAGGCACCACTTCTCCAACCTATCTCAATCTCCTAACTTTATCAAAAGTCAGTACAAACATCACACAGTGTTATCAAAGCTGAAACTAAAATCTGACCCATCACTGCCCCTACTGGCCTAACTGATCTTGCAACCAAATCCTATCAGATCTCCCAAATGTTACACCATATCATGGAAGAGGTCCCCCCCTTCTCCCTTAAACTTATTCTTCAATGATAGGCTTGAAGACTATGACCTGTAGCCATGTCTCTTTTCACCCCATTTTCAACCCTAGCTTCAGATTTCTGTATTGGTACCACTCCTCTTTTAATGGTAAAAACCTCATATGGAAGCTTAACCGTTGACCTGTAACAACATCCTATCCCCCATAGGGTAAGAATATACTCTATCATCACAAACCTACCAAATATCTCTAAAATTCCCATAGTCACATTGTCAGTCAAAAGCTAATCTTTTAACCATCAAAGTCCTAAGTAACATATTATTTGTCATTACTACCCTTAAGGTCATACTTATCCTAAGTAATCCTATAACATCCCAATCTGATCTTCCCATAAACACCCCTTACCTCATATGTTTTATTAGAATAACAACAACTTTTATCCTCACTGGTTCACCTGAATACTTCAGGTTTCCACTGTTACCTGACTTTACTTTCCATCTAACAATTCCCATAGGATAATTCATTTACCCAAGAACACTTAAACCCTACTGTTCTGACAACTACATTATTTTATCTGTCAATGACTGTTGCCAATACCACAGTCATGACAAAGCATAACCCTGACCCAGACCCGCTAGAGGCTGCGCAACCGTCCAACACGTCTTGGGCTGGCATCCCCAACAGACATCAACCCTCAAGATTCCTCACTGATTCTTACAGAATGAGTTAATCTATCTCTAATTTCCACAACAGAGGAACGAGCAGCACTGATCAGATGCCCCCTCTGTCATCAAAATCAAAAGACCTCATCCTGCAGCTTCCATGATGAATCTCTCTTCTCCATTTCCGATTAATCTATATTGCTCTCTACACCTATCTGCTCTGCTTTTTTAACCCTATTCGTCGTAACCTAAACCCCTGAGTCTCTCTTACTGCCTCCTTTAATTTCAGAAAGGTTGTTGTCATCCTTCCTACATTTGCTATTACCATCGTATCATTAATCCCTTCCCAAAGTTATCATTAACGTTGTTGATTTAGTTGATGAATTAAAACCCTTAATTCCCTCTAGTGGGAAACTACCAACATCCTATTCGATTATTCCCTGTTGGAGTGACTACTGTAATAAACTTATCCTTAACTCCCTCTGTGACTGTAGAAAGTTTTACAGACTTCAAATCTTCCATTATAAGTATCACCTTATAAATTACATAGGCCTTTAACCCATAATTCTTAACCGGTACAAATTTCTATGCTTTCACTAGATAAGTACACATATTCTCCCTGATCTTTATCTGTAACCTTACGCAAAATAAGTGAACAGTCACTCCTAACCCTCTTCTAAACTATACCTCCTTTTACTCCTGGTCCTGATAACAACACTTATTCTCCATAATTATCTCTCCATATGAGAGAAACGTCCCCATCCTAAACCCTAATAAGTGTTTTCCCCCTAAAATTGGTGCTGTATTGGTTCCCTTATAATCAAATGCGATATATTTATGACTTTAATACCTATCAATGTTGAAAGAGTTAAATTGCTTCTCTCTGTTGTTCTAATAGACTGAAGTGTTAATGTCCTTATTTACTCCTAGTTTCCCCCAGTTTTCCCCTAAAACTTTGAACTCTTTCCTTGTACTTCCATCCATCACCACTAGTGTCACTTTTTCCCCAAATCTCAGTCCTATCTCTAAATCCCTGACTTTCAAACTTTTGATTACACAAAGTACACCTATAATGACCTTGATCTCCCTGCTGGAAACTGTAAATATAGATACTCAATCACCCTCAAATCATTCAGCAACACATACTTTCTCAATGCATCTACTCCTAATCGATTTAAACTCCTACCATATCTTCCCACTAAACTTTAAAATGTCCTTCCTCACTGTTCTCTCTCTGTCTTACTACTAACTTTGAAACTTAGCTCACTGTCTCAGAGTTCCTTCACCCCTAGTTCTCCTAACTTATTTGAATCTAATCTTTTCTCTCATAACATTTAAAACCTTTTCCCACTGATTTATTGACAAAAATTCCTTCCCCACCAATTTTTTAGAATACGTGATTGGGAATTCCCCCACCTGCTCCTGACTCCTTTACACACAGACTTGGCAAAACGACTAACCCCCTTTTTAGCCTAACCTCAAATCTCTTAGTGTAAGAATGTAACCCAAAATAACAGTCACCCCTATTAAGTTTTTTTCCCAGACAGATTGTCTAACAGGCAATCTAATACATTATCATCCTTCCTATGATATTTATCTTTTAAGCAAATGATTCCCCAAAAACCCTACTTCTTAAAATAGTCTACCAGACAGTCAGTCGTCTAGTGTGCATCTTATTGTACGCTTCAATTCTCTTCCCAACACTACAATAACAGTATCTTCTAATATTAGTACTTGAAGAGTAAGTACTACCTCAAATCCCTATCCTAATTAGTTATCAATTAATGAGATGTTTAACCTCTTTAGGCTGAACACAGATAAGTTTTCCCCTATTCACTATCCCTTCTAATGGTCGGTTGTTTTTACTTCAATTATTGGATATCTTTGTTCTTCTCTAATCGATGCTCTCAGCAATGCACCCCTTCCGGATATTCTCGGCACTCTAGAATATTTAGTGTTCACCTGAAGCACAGGTGATCTTGAATTGCCCCTGTATCTTCCTTAAAAATGTTCTCTTGTTTCCTCCTGACTTGTTGCTGTGGATAAGGAACATCTGGTACCCCCCTTTGGCTGGTACAATTGCATTTGATATTGTTCAGTTGAAGCTGTGACAGTGATTGTTGATTTGGTTCACTCTGATTCTTCATACTTTTCTTCTTCTCCACCACCAGTTATAAGTTGTATTTGATTGAGTTTTCTTCGTCCAGTTCTTCTCGTTGTGGACCTATCAGTATTCTTCAAAAGGTTATCTTCTAAGTTCTGTTCTTGAAATATCATCTTCCATCATCTTCTGTGCCAGTCCTTGTAGGACAAACTCCTCTTGAAAATAAAGCACCTTTAATCTCCAAATCTTCATCGCTTTCTTCATCTTCAACTTCCATCAGAGATCAAATCTCTAGTATCCATTTCTTCTTTCCTCTCTTGCCACTTCCCTCTGATCACAGAGTCATATCCACCCATGCATAACCTCTTCATCATCACTCATCTTCTTTAACTTCCCCTTCTCCTTCACATTCCAGACATCTCCTATTGTTGGGATCCTTTTCTTCATCATCTTCTCTTCTCTTCATCTTCATCTTTCTGAACCTCCTTCTCTTCGTTTCCAGACATGTCGGTTCTTCTTACTTCTGGAGTTTTGAATTCATCTTCATCGTTGTTTCTGCTGGTACCCTATCTATTATTAATCTATATTTCTGATGCAATAATCACTCTGCTGGATGATGTCTTTCTGCTGAATCCGTATGTGAGAAAGGTGTACTAACTTCTGCCATTAGTCTCTCCTAACACTACTCTAACCCTACTTTGATTAAAAAATGACTATTTTAATCAATTTTCCCCTATATCAAGCCCTTTTAAATTCCTTTATTGTGAACTATCCTATTTTAGACTATATAAGTTATATAGGCTTCCCCCCCTGTAATTCTTAATATAACCTAAACAAATCCATTAACCATCCTGAATAATTAAACCCAATTTTATTCCTATGTCACCAATTTATCCATTAGTGTTGAGTATATTACCACAACCCATCAAATGCAAGTAAATGCAAGTTAGTCATCTTCAGACTAAAATACCCATAAACAAAACCTTCTAACCTTACAACCCTTCAATACTCCAATTCCCATAACCCCTTGCTCTATTAGCTCTAATTATCATAAATTTACAGAAGACTCCTCAATCCATCCTGGATTCCCAACACATCTGTAATTAAACCCCAGTGATGCACATAGCCTCCAAAATGCAATTTTTAATGAAATAGTATTTGCCAAGTCTATGTAAAATCGTCATAATATCACATATCCTGTTAGGGAAAGATTCTGTAACCATAATCAGTACCAAAACCTTTTTGACTTGATCCTCTGCCACGTGACGTGATCACTTCCTGTATCTCCTCGCCCCCCTTCTCTCCTGTCTCTCATGACAAGGGACAAAGACACAGAAACAGCTTTTAGTAGTTCATGCCATCACTGAGTATTTCCAACCATTCAAAATTCATTCGTTCTCCATTATTCACTCTCAGACTAAACTCAGGACTAATTATAGATCGCCCAAAAACATTTTGCTTTTAATCCGTCATCCAATTCAATGCATTATACTTCGTCAACATATATTTAATTTATAAATTTACTACATCCCAACAAATAGTTTAACGTTCAAATAACAGTTACTTTACCGATTTTAAAAGATTAATGTCCCCCTTCCTCTCGGGTAGCTATTAAACCCCTTAAACAAACCCCTGCAAGAAACCCCAAAGACCTCTGACCTTAAGCCACCATTTTGTTTTGGAGGCTCAGCGCACCCAACGTGGTAGCCTTAGCCCTGTAAACTCAAGCGCATGCACATCCAATCAAGCCCATGCTTACCCCACAATAGAACGCCAGCGTTCTACTTCAGTTTCTCTATTGACACCTATAACCAGACAATAACACATAACTACTAACATTTGCGTAGAACTCTGAATTCCACCCAAATGCAAACAAATTTATTAAATTAGCATTTACCTTAGCCACTATGTAGAATGTAGCATGATTCACACTTTAGCATTAACAAACTTAGCCTTAGCAACGATGCCCCACGTGGCCTGAACCAATCAAGCATTAGCCACGAGATACAACGTGGTCCAAAACAATCCAGCATTAGCCTTAGCCTCTAGCTAACTGCGGCCTACGACACAATCACACATCCCGCACTTCCCTTAAACATAAATGTATCACTGCACATCATTATCAATGAAATATCAACGTATCATTGTCACACCGTTACCAATGAAATATAACCCCTCATTGTCGATAGTTACCAATGACATATAACCCCCTCATTGTCGATAGTTACCAATGAAGAATATCACCCCCTCATTGTCGATAGTTACCAATGAAAAATATAACCCCCTCATTGTCGATAGTTACCAATGAAAAATATAACCCCCTCATTGTCGAAGTAGTTACCAATGAAAAATATAACCCCCTCATTGTCGATAGTTACCAATGAAAAATATAACCCCCTCATTGTCGATAGTTACCAATGAAAAATATAACCCCCTCATTGTCGATAGTTACCAATGAAAAATATAACCCCCTCATTGTCGATAGTTACCAATGAAAAATATAACCCCCTCATTGTCGATAGTTACCAATGAAAAATATAACCCCCTCATTGTCGATAGTTACCAATGAAAATATAACCCCCTCATTGTCGATAGTTACCAATGAAAAATATAACCCCCTCATTGTCGATAGTTACCAATGAAAAATATAACCCCCTCATTGTCGATAGTTACCAATGAAAAATATAACCCCCTCATTGTCGATAGTTACCAATGAAAAATATAACCTTTAGAATATTTTAAAGACCCGTAATCGACCGCAACACCCCACACCAACAACGATCCAAGTATCTTTAATCTGTACACCTCCACTGCCCTCTCCCCAATCAACGAAATCACTAATGCCCAAAGTTTGTGAGTAATCTCACCTTTCTTGGACCGTAGTCACCTCGCGTCTCAGGCAGGAAACAGCACAATGCAATCAGAATCTCGGTAGGACCTCCATTTGTGGTATCGTGTCGAATGCTGGTGGGTATTGCTGTCGATCAAAGAATCCCCTTAGGCTGTATCGTTTTCAAAGGCCTTTATTAAAACCACGAGGTTACAGCGTAAGTACAGATCCCGCGAAGATCTGGAGAAGCAGTCCCAACTGAATCTTAATGCTTTCTACCTCTTCACCGTAATTTCCCCCCTTTATATAGCCTTCCAAGAGTTGAATGGCTCCCTCTACTGTTCAATCCCCGTATCTTACAACCCCCTTCCTGTTTGTCATATGTGGAGTCACACTAAAACCTTCCCTCTTGATACCACAACTCAACATTCTTTCAGTTCCATTTAAAACATTTAACACCATCGTATTGTCAATACACTACACTAGCTAGACTCAATATTGAGAAATTGTAGTCATTTAAACCCATGATATACTTTCTCACCATCTCCTTCCATCCTCCTCCCTTTAGTACCTGGCTTATCCTGCCCCTGTCCAGTTAAGTGGTGGAGAGTTTGGGAGCTGTGAGCTCTGATAGAGAAATGTATCAACCACCACGAACAGGTAAAACAGACACACACACACACACACAGATGACCCAATGTAGATTATGTTCGACTTGACAAAAAGAAGAATACATAAAGCAGATCAGATTAATTAGATGCATTTGATATCGAATACTCATGTTGTTTATGTTGTGTTTGTGTCTAATTGATGTCTTTCAGGTTGGTGTATTGGGGCGGATTGTTCTGTCCTCTGTATTTCAGACCAAAGCAAGACAATGTTTAAAGCTCACTATGGATCTACTAACAGGTTAGCCTCTATAAAGTATTTGGATGTATTTGAAGTGTGATTATAGTGTGTTCTGTGTTACTCCTTTGTCAATCCAATACTAACTGAATAGTGAATCAATCAATCAATACAGTGTGATTATTGTGTGTTTTATGTAATTCCTTCATCTTTTCCAACACTAACTGAATGGTGAATGAATGTATTTGCAGTCAATCAATCAATCAATCAATACAGTGTTTGAACAAAATTCAACTCCAGTTGAAGAACTGGGACAAGCTACAAATCTCATTGTGGGGTAGGCCACATGTTATGAAGATGGTTAAAGCTCCTAAACTGAATTACGTCATCAGCATGTTTCCACTGTCCATACCTGCCTACACCTTTAACACCATAGACAAAATTATTCATTTGGACTATTAAAAGGGCGAGGATGAACCAAGCTAGATTACAGGTAAAGACTTAGAAGGGAGGATTAAAGCTCCCTAACATGTAATTATAGCAAGAAGCCTTTATAACTGCCCTAATAGGCTCTTTATTGAGAACTCTAATAGGCCAATTTGGGTTGACATGGAAGAAGAACTTAATGCCCCATTTGGAGCATCATATTATCTGAGTCAACACTTAAATGTGGGGCTGCAGAATCCCATAATGTCCCATACTAAGAAATATGGCGTCAGATAAATAAGAGACAGACATCTTCACCTTTCCTGACAAGCTCTGCTTCGTTATGGAACAACCATAAATAAAAATTAGGAGGAAAGGTGGTTGTCTGGAAAGAGTGGGATAGGTTTTGTTTTAGCCTCATCACTAATACATTTCAGTTTTGCGCTATGTGTCAACTTTTATTTGAGTGTGGCTGTGGAAGACTGGTCCCTTGATGATGTCTGCAAGTGGCTGAGTACCAATGATCTCCATGATTCCATCCCATCATTCCAAGGTTCACAATCTTTCTGAAGAATGCCAACTCTATTAAATTGTCCACTTTACAACGAGCATACTTTCTCTGTGTCCAGACGACTCACACACATCGGCCTCTACCACCAGCATGAACCACATTTTCTAATTAACTGTGGACATAATGGGTGTGGGAAAACAAATAGATGTTTCAGAACCTATCAGTCACACATCTACCAAAACCACAGAGCTTTCAAGCGCCAATTTAGATGAGAATTACCCTCATGATGAATTTGAAATTAGGACTGATCCCATTGAAGATGACATGAGCAATGTAGAGAGTCTGCCAGAGGCTGAATATGTTCAAGCCACAGAGATCAACACTGAGCAGCTAATTGAAGGTCTCAAAATCAATATCTGTCTTTTTATTTTGAAAATTAGGAAAGAACACTGCATCCCAGTTATGGTACAGAATAGCATTGTTGAGGACCTCAGAACCATTTTTGATGCATTTATGACAGGTTTCCCTCAGGTTTCATCTTACAAATAAGTAAATACATGTGGATGAAGATGGGACTTGCTTAACAACTCTGCAGTATTTGAGGAATGCATTAGATGCATAAGCTCTGAGTGGATGCTGGAGCATTACCGTGTGAAAGAATTGGGCATTCCCAGGAGTCACCAGGACTGTTGTAAAGTCTAGTTACAGCAGGTGTTTACTGCCATCTAGTGGAAGATACCAATAAAACACTTTATTATCAGGATGGGGAGACGGTTGAGCTGAAACAGAAAGTAAATGTGTTCTTTTGTACAGGATCCATTTTGAGACGACAGAGCAGAAAACACTATATGGAGAGAACTAAAAAATAAAGTGAGTATTTCTAAGTATTTCTGAACAATAATCTATTCTAAAGGACAGAGTAATAATGAATACCTGGAATGAGATATTACTAGTTAGTAGAACTTCTACTTGAGCTGAGTTGCTGACAGACAGCAGTTTTCAAAGTGGAAACTAATCAGTAGGCCTTAGTGTTATCAGGTAGACTATTATCATTGTCATTATGGAGACACCTATTTTACAACCCTTATTCCATGAAACATATTAACGCTGTAGAACTGATGCACATCAAGAAATAAGGTGACAAATCACAGGAAAACTACTTTAGGCGCTCTAGAGCACGTTAGATACATTCTGTCGGAGGTGGTTTAAACTGCATTCTAATGTCGACTTTGCTTATGGAAAACCATATCATGCGAATGTTTTTACACATGCTCAGTTGTTGGGTTTCTCGAGTGTACATTTTGAAAATGGAAGTTATGGAACTCCATCATGTGCTTCTGTTATGAGAAAAACTCCACAATGAAACTGACATTAAATGTGGAGAATGATAGATGTGTTGACCATCAAGTAGCCTATTAATTGTTATGCCTGTCTAGGCTACTGTAGCCTGCCATTTTATACTATAAATATGTTGAAATGACTGGAGTCGTTGCAAATCATTTTGTGCCACTTGTGTAGCCAACCTGGAGCTGGCAAACAGATGTAATAAATAGCCTTTAACTTCAGTTTATTGTTGTTGTAGCCTTGTGTTATTATGCAATTATTAATGGCCGTGTTTAGTTCATTCAATTGGAAGTTAAAGTGTCACCATGGTCACAGTTCTATCTCAATTGCTGATCAGATGTTAGAATGCATTAGATTGAAGGTAACAGTCAGCCAGATTAGGCTACAGGTAAACAAAATAACCTGGCTGTTGTTGACAAGCATGGACCTATTCAGTTCATATCCATATTATTAAAATTTGATTCAGTGATTGAAATTACGACCCCATCCTCAGTAGCCTATTCCAGCAGGCTACTGGGCAACAGAAGCACTTCCTACCTCAAAATCGCCTTGCTATTCATGTTAAATAAATTAGTCTGTCAATTTGAACTAAGCAAGCTGCTAAATCATTCAGCTTACATCTTGCCTACATGTTGCCCAGGCTACTGGAGGCTGTCTGAAATAAGATGTAGGCCTATCAGGGGCTATGTTTTGGCCTAGTTTTCAGGCCTTGTGGGCGGGTTTTGAGGAGTCATTGGGCTAGAAAAAGTCATTGCATTAAATCATCTGACTGTTTGGATGTATCTGTTAGTAAACTGTTTTATTTCTAAGAGATAATGAATAAAATAGAACAATTGACCTTCAATAATTAGTTGTCACTGTGTTACCCACAACCAACATGCTGCATCTCTGTTTAGGGGTCAGTGGTCTAAAATGAGTCTCTCTGGGGAGAGAGAGGAGGGGGCCCTGCCTCTAAAATGAGTCTCTCTGGGGAGAGAGAGGAGGGAGGCCCTGCCTCTAAAATGAGTCTCTTGGGGGAGAGAGAGGAGGGGGGCCCTGCCTCTAAAATGAGTCTCTCTGGGGAGAGAGAGGAGGGGAGCCCTGCCTCTAAAATGAGTCTCTTTGGGTGAGTTGACAATATTGTTTAAGAATTTATATTCCAAAACGCTATATGCAAAAAAATCAGAATGATTGCTTCAATATAATGTTCTAGATTTTAGATGTGCATGAAAATGATTTTTTTTCCCAAAACGCTTTATATCCAATTATATCCAATGTTTAGCTGGAATGTAATGTTCGTATCCTGTATGTTTGACTGTGATATGTGGTTGTCTCACCTAGATATTTTAAGATGAATGCACTTACAGATGCAATATCTTAATTTTACCCAGTTTCTCACAGCAGGAAAATAATCCTGCAGCAACAGCAAATGTGCATTTTTATGTGGATTATAAATAAGGGGCATTTTTCGTAAGGGCTGATCCATTTTTCATTAGGGCAAATCAAGTCCGAAACTTTAAGTGGAATTTACCCACTTTAGAAGCCTTTATAAAGCCTTGTAGTGGTTTAATAATTTATTTAAACAATAAAAGCTAATTGACCAACATTTCTGAAAATGGATATATAGCGTTTTGGAATGAAACTCTTGTTTCCCCATCTGAGCTCAGAGTAGATGAGAGATGTAATGTTTGTCTCTGTTGTGTTGAAGTCCAATCAAGCAGGAGAGACCAGCCTCCCCTGTACCCAGCTGTGTGTCCATGAAGAGTGACTGGTCTATGGGTAAACCTATAGACTTCAGAGAGGGAGACATTTCTACTGAACAAAGGTAAGAAGAACTCATGGGTCATGGTCAGTGAGTTAAACAACACTGTCTCTAGTCATTTCTCCTCTCCCATTTTCCCATTTATTTTTGTTGTTTTCATAATCCATAGGCTAAACCTTTTTTCCATTTTCATAGTCCTAAAACAATATTAAACTAACACAACATTCCCTCCCTGTGTGTGTGTGTGTGAGTGTGAGTGTGAGTGTGAGTGTGTGTGTGTGTGTGTGTGTGTGTGTGTGTGTGTGTGTGTGTGTGTGTGTGTGTGCACTCCCTGGATGAGGAGATGTAATCTCATGTTTTGTCCCCAGAAACCAACAGGAGAGATCAGAGTCAGAGATTCTCAGTGGTCAGTCTTCCCAGAGTCATCAAACAGACCTGGCCTCCATATTCAGTGTATGTGGTCCTGTTATGTACATTTGTTTTTGTTTACCTCAAGTAAAGTTGTTCTGTCAATTATTCATTAATATGTTAATGAGAAAGCATTTAGACTCTTACTTAACTTATTTACTTGATTTATTTCAGTTGCTTGAAGAGAATATTATGACATTTGTGAAGAACGAGCTGAATATGTTCAAGAGGATTCTTAGTCCAGAACTCCCAGAAGGCTTTGAGAGTCAGAAGCAGGATAAGGAAGTGGTGGACGCTGAAGATGAGAAGCAGGAGAGCAGTGCCAGAGAGGGGGCTCTGAAGATCACATTGCACATCCTGAGGAAAATGAACCAGAAGGAGCTTGCTGACACACTGGAGAAAAGTAAGAGCTGTCTGCCTCATGTTGAATGCTGTTTTAGAACATTTAAAAGCTTTAGCTAAAGTACAGCTAAAGTAGCTGTGTAACTCAGTGATATTGTAGCAGCCTTAACACAACCCCTAGTGACCTCATCAAGTAGCAGAATAATGTGTTGTGTTGTGTTGTGTTGAGAGAGAGAGAGAGAGAGAGAGAGAGAGAGAGAGAGAGAGAGAGAGAGAGAGAGAGAGAGAGAGAGAGAGAGAGAGAGAAATATACAATCAGTCACACCAGTGTGGAATGCATTATGAAAACATTTATACAGTCAGTTAAGCGAAAAAATGATTATACTTTATAAAACATTCTTACAATAGTGTAGCCATTAAAACAGACATAATATTAATATCCTCTGTGTTATTTCTTCATTCAGATGAGCTTGCTGTGATTTGCCAACGTGAACTCAAATCTAATCTAAAGAAGAAGTTTCAATGTGTATTTGAGGGGATCGCTAAACAAGGAAACCCAACACTTCTCAATAAGATCTACACAGAGCTCTACATCACAGAGGGTGGAACAGGAGAGGTCAATAATGAACATGAGCTGAGACAGATTGAGACAACAACCAGGAAACAAGCAAGACCAGAGACTGCAATCAAATGTAACGACATCTTCAAACCCTTAACTGGACAAGACAAACTTATCAGAACTGTGCTGACAAAGGGAGTCGCTGGCATTGGAAAAACAGTCTCTGTGCAGAAGTTCATTCTGGACTGGGCTGAAGGAAAAGCTAATCAGGATGTCCAATTTGTATTTTCATTCCCTTTTCGGGAGCTGAATTTGATGAAAAAGGAAAAACACACTTTGATTGAACTTCTCAATCACTTCTCTAAGGAAACCAAAGAATCAACAATCTCCAACTACGACAAGTACAAAGTTCTGTTCATCTTTGATGGTCTGGATGAGTGCCGACTGCCCCTAGACTTCAAGAAGAACAAGATATGCTGTGACGTCACAAAGTCAACCTCAGTGGATGTTCTGCTGACAAATCTCATCAAGGGAAATCTGCTTCCCTCTGCTCTCCTCTGGATAACTACCCGACCTGCAGCAGCCAATAAGATCCCTTCAGTGTGTGTTGACCAGGTGACAGAGGTACGAGGGTTCAATGACCCACAGAAGGAGGAGTACTTCAGGAAGAGATTCAGTGATCAGGACCTGGCCAGCAGAATCATCTCACACATAAAGACATCAAGGAGCCTCCACATCATGTGCCACATTCCAGTCTTCTGTTGGATTTCTGCAACAGTCCTTGAACACATGTTGAGTACAGACAAGAGAGAAGAGATGCCCAAGACTCTGACTGAGATGTACTCAGACCTTGTGGAGTTTCATACCGAACAGAAGAATGAAAAGTATCTTGGGAAAGAAGAGACAGGTCCACACTGGAATAAAGAGAGCATTCTGTCACTGGGAAAACTGGCTTTTCAACAGCTTGTGAATGGCAATCTGATTTTCTATGAAGAAGACCTGAAAGAGGCTGGCATTGATGTCAATGAAGCCTCAGTGTACTCAGGATTGTGCACACAGATCTTTAAAGAGGAATGTGTGCTGTACCAGGACAAGGTGTACTGCTTCGTGCATCTGAGCATTCAGGAGTTTCTGGCTGCTGTATATGTGTTCCTCTCATTCATCAACAACAATGAGAATCTAATGGCAAAACCTCAATCAACCAGGAACCTTTTTGCACTGTTCAGAGACAAGCCTGAAGTTACTTTCTACAAGAGTGCTGTGGATAAAGCCTTACAAAGTGAGACGGGAAACCTGGACCTGTTCCTCCGCTTCCTTCTGGGCCTCTCACTGGAGTCCAATCAGAAGTACTTACGGGGTCTACTTACAAAGACAAGAAGCAGCTCACAGAGCCATGAAGAAACAGTCAAGTACATCAAGGAGAAGATCAGGGAGAATCCCTCTCCAGAGAGGTGCATCAATCTGTTCCACTGTCTGAATGAACTGAATGACCATTCTCTAGTGGAGGAGATCCAAAGCTACCTGAGCTCAGGAAGTCTCTCAGAAGAAGATCTGTCACCTGCACAGTGGTCAGCTCTGGTCTTTGTGTTGCTGACTTCAGAAAAGGAGCTGGATGTGTTTGACCTGAAGAAATACTCCAGATCAGAGGAAGGTCTTCTGAGGCTGCTGCCAGTGGTCAAAGCCTCCAGAGCTGCTCTGTGAGTAAATAAAAGTATATTTAAGTACTAATCATCAGTTTAGAGAAAAATATATATTATAGTATGTATATAATACTATATTGAAAAACATATTGAATCACTGCATTGATGTTCACATTAGTATAACAATATGACCATACAATTCTAGGAGACAGAAGATGAATCTATATGTTGTTTAAGAGAATAAACCAAATGCATCTGCCATTGTCCTTCTACACTACTGGTGTTAAATTAACAGTTTGTGAAATCATGATGATCTCTCTGTCAGGCTGTCACACTGTCTAGTCACAGAGGAAGGCTGTGCTTCTCTGGTCTCAGCTCTGAAGTCAAACCCCTCACACCTGAGAGAGCTGGATCTGAGTAACAATGACCTGAAGGATTCAGGAGTGAAGCTGCTCTCTGCTGGACTGGGGAATCCCCACTGTAAACTGGAGACTCTGAGGTCAGTATTCCTGTATCACTCAATGAACACACACACACTGGACACACACACACACACTGGACACACACACACACACAGGACACACATACTATACACACACACACTGGACACACACACATACACACACTGGACACACACACACTGGACACACACACTGGACACACACTCATTGGACAACACACGCACATTTGTAAAAATAAAGAAAAACCCTTGAATGAGTAGGTTTGTCACTGGACACACACACAAACACACACTGGACACACACACACACACTGGACACACACACACACACTGGACACACACACACACACAGGACACACATACTATACACACACACACACTGGACACACACATACACACACTGGACACACACACACTGGACACACACACTGGACACACACTCATTGGACAACACACGCACATTTGTAAAAATAAAGAAAAACCCTTGAATGAGTAGGTGTGTCACTGGACACACACACAAACACACACTGGACACACACACACACACACACACACACACACACACACACACACACACACACACACACACACACACACACACACATGATTAATTTATTAGTGTTTAGAAACATGTTATCTACTGTTAATAATGATATTTTATATATATTTATATTTATATTTTTAGTCATTTAGCAGACGCTCTTATCCAGAGCGACTTACATGAGCAATTAGGGTTAAGTGCCTTGCTCAAGGGCACATCGACAGATTTTTCACCTAGTCGGCTCGGGGATTAGAACCAGAGACCTTTCGGTTACTGGCACAACGCTCTTACCCACTAAGCTACCTGCCGCCCCATGATACATTCATTCATTTATATACAGTACCAGTCAAAAGTTTGGACACACCTACTCATTCAAGGGTTTGTCTTTATTTTTACTATTTTTTTACATTGTAGAATAATAGTGAAGACATCAAAACTATGAAATAACAAATATATTTTATATTTGAAAATCTTCAAATAGCCACCCTTTGCCTTGATGACAGCTTTGCACACTCTTGGCATTTTCTCAACCAGCTTCACCTGGAATGCTTTTCCAACAGTCTTGAAGGAGTTCCCACATATGCTGAGCACTTGTTGGCTGCTTTCCCTTCACTCTGCGATCCAACTCATCCCAAACCATCTCAATTGGATTGAGGTTGGGTGATTGTGGAGGCCAGGTCATCTGATGCAGCACTCAATCACTCTCCTTCTTGGTCAAATAGAGGTGTGTTGAGTCATTGTCCTGTTAAAAAACAAATGATAGTGCCACTAAGCCTAAACCAGATGGGATAGCGTGACGCTGCAGAATGCTGTGGTAGCCATGCTGGTTAAATTCTAAATAAATCACAGACAGTGTCATCAGCAAAGCACCCCCACACCATCACACCTCCTCCTCCATGCTTTACAGTGGGAACTACACATGTGGAGATCATCCGTTCACCCACACCGCTTCTCAAAAAGACAGCGGTTAGAACCAACAATCTCAAATTTGGACTCTAGACCGAAGGACAAATGTTCAACGGTGTATTGTCCATTGCTCGTGTTTCTTGGCTCAAGCAGGTCTCTTCTTCTTATTGGTGTACTTTAGTAGTGATTTCTTTGCAGCAATTCGACCATGAAGGCCTGATTCACACAGTCCCCCTGAACAGTTGATGTTGTGATGTGTCTGTGACTTGAAATCTGTGAAGCATTTATTTGGGCTGCAATTTCTGAGGCTGGTAACTCTAATGAACTTATCCTCTGCAGCAGAATAAACTTTCAAAGTTCTTGAAATGTTCCGTATTGACTGACCTTCATGTCTTAAAGTAATGATGGACTGTCGTTTCTCTTTGCTTATTTGATGTCAGTGTGCAGCGGTAGGAGACGGAGTCAGGCGCAGGACACAGAACTGAGTAAATAACGAACTTTACTCGGAAAAACAACAAATCTAATTTCCACGCAGGGAAACATAACAGCTCACAGCAGTATACAACACCAAACAAAGAACAATCACGCACAAAACCATGAGGGAAGCAGAGGGTTAAATAGGGAAATAATCATAACGTGATGGGAACCACGTGTGTACAATCAAGACAAAACAAATAGATAAAGAAACGTAGATCGGTGGCAGTTAGAAAGCCGGTGACGACGACCGCCGATAGCCGCCCGCAACAAGGCGGCAGGTAGCTTAGTGGTTAAGAGCGTTGCGCCAGTAAGGGAATGGTTGCTGGTTCTAATCCCCGAGCCAACTAGGTGAAAAATCTTGTCGATGTGCACTTGAGCAAGGCACTTAATCCTAATTGCTCTTGTAAGTCGCTCTGGATAAGAGCGTCTGCTAAATGACTAAAGAAAAAAAAAAACAAGGAGAGGCACCAACTTCGGGCGGAAATCGTGACATTTGACCAGGCACACATAGTCCACACCATATGTGTTTGGACAGTGAAGCTTACAGTTTTACATTTGGCGCTATGCTCCAGCAATTTGGATTTGAGATAGAATGTTTCATATTAAGCGACAGAACAGAATGTGTTGGATCATTGTCCTGTTGAAAAACAAATGATAGTCCCACTAAGCCCAAACCAGATGGGATGGCGTATCGCTGCAGAATGCTGTGGTAGCCATGCTGGTTAAGTGTGCCTTGAATTCTAAATAAATCACAGACAGTGTCACCAGCAAAGCACCCCCACACCATAACACCTCCTCCTCCATGCTTTACGGTGGGAAATACACATGCAGAGATCATCCGTTCACCCACACCGCGTCTAACAAAGACACAGCGGTTTGATCCAAAAATCTCTAATTTGGACCAGACCAAAGGACAAATGTCCACCGGTGTAATGTCCATTGCCCGTGTTTCTTGACCCAAGCAGGTCTCTTCTTATTATTGGTGTACTTTAGTAGTGATTTCTTTGCAGCAATTCGACCATGAAGGCCTGATTCACACAGTCCCCTCTGAACAGTTGATGTTGAGATGTGTCTGTGACTTGAACTCTGTGAAGCATTTATTTGGGCTGTAATTTCTGAGGCTGTTAACTCTAATGAACTTATCATCTGCAGCAGAGGTAACGCTGGGTCTTCCATTCCTGTGGGGGTCCTCATGAGAGCCAGTTTCATCATAGTGCTTGATATTTTTGCGACTGCACTTGAAGAAACTTTAAAAGTTCTTGAAATGTTCCTTATTGAATGACCTTCATGTCTCAAAGTAATGATGGACTGTCGTTTCTCTTTGCTTATTTGAGCTGTTCTTGCCATAATATGGACTTGGTCTTTTACCAAATAGGGCTATCTTCTGTATACCCCCCTACCTTGTCACAGCACAACTGATTGGTTCAACCACATTGAGAAGGAAAGAGATTCCACAAATTAACTTTTAAGAAGGCACACCAGTTAATTGAAATGTATTCCAGGTGACTACCTCATGAAGCTGGTTGAGAGAATGCCAAGAGTGTGCAAAGCTGTCATCAAGGCAAAGGGTGGCTATTTGAAGAATCTCAAATATAACATATATTTTAATTTGTTTAACACTTCTTTGGTTACTACATGATTCCATATGTGTTATTTCATAGTTTTAATGTCTTCACTATTATTCTACAATGTAAAAATTAGTTTTTTTTTTTTTTTTTACGAATTTGAATGAGTAGGTGTGTTCAAACTTTTGACTGATAGTGTATATATACATATATGAATAGATATGGCAGGTTTCAGGACTCTGATGTATCTGAAAATGTTTTAAAAATATATTTTCACCACCAAAGAATAGCAGTGTGGTTTTAATATGATTTTACTCTTGCAGGCTGTCAGGCTGTCTAGTCACAGAGGAAGGCTGTGCTTCTCTGGTCTCAGCTCTGAAGTCAAACCCCTCACACCTGAGAGAGCTGGATCTGAGTAACAATGACCTGAAGGATTCAGGAGTGAAGCTGCTCTCTGCTGGACTGGGGAATCCCCACTGTAAACTGGAGACTCTGAGGTCAGTATTCCTGTAGTTGGTCAACAAGTGATAACTGTTCACCAGATCCACATGTGTTTACCAGGCACACATAGTCCACACCATATGTGTTTGGACAGTGAAGCTTACAGTTTTACATTTGGCACTATGCTCCAGTATCTTGGATTTGAGGTAGAATGTTTCATATTAGGCAACAGTACAGAATGTCACCTTTTATTTGAGGTTTTTCATACATACCTGTTTTACTGTTTAGAAATGAAAGCACTTAATGTATGTAGTTCTCCCATTTGAAAAAGTCAAAAAGTATTTGGACAAATTAATTTAGTCCAATGTGGTCCTCTGTAGCTCAGCTGGTAGAGCACGGCGCTTGTAACGCCAAGGTAGTGGGTTCGATCCCCGGGACCACACATACGTAAAAATGTATGCACGCATGACTGTAAGTCGCTTTGGATAAAAGCGTCTGCTAAATGGCATATTATTTAGTGTTTTAGTGTTTGGTCTTTGAATATTCTTTGCCTGCAGTGATTACACCAAGCTTGTGATTCTACAAACTTGTTGAATGCATTTGCAGTTTGTCTTGGTTGTGTTTTGGATGATGTTTTCCCCAATAGAAACTGAATGGTGGATAATGTCCTGTCATTTTGGAGTCACTTCACTTGTATTGTCAGTAAGAATAGAAGATGTTTCTGAACACTTCTACATTCATGTGGATGCTACTATGATTATGAATAATCATGAATGAATCGTGAATGATGATGAATGAGAAAGTTACAGAGGAACAAGGATCATACCCCCTCTGTTATTGGTAATGGTGAGAGGTTAGCATGTTTTGTTGTAGCCTCTGTAAATTTCTCACTCATTATTTTTCATGATTCATTCATGAGTTTTATTAATCATGGCATTATCAGGATTAATTTTGTAGTGTTTCGAAACATGTTATCTACTCACTTAGACAGAAGATTAATCCAGTCATCATCCACCATTCAGTTACTATCGGGTAAAACATAACCCAAAACACAACCAAAACAAACTGCAAATGCAACCAACAAGTTTGGGACCAAATACTAAACTTTTGACTATATTAATACACTTGAAGTGAATTGGTCAGAATACTTTTGACTTCTTCAAATGGGGGGAATAGATACATAAAGTGCTTTCATTTAAAATGTTAGCTTCTCTGTCAAAATAGATATGGTGTGGACTGTATACTCAATACAATCTAAATCTGATACCTTACTGTCTGTCTTTTGACTGATACTGCTTTTTAAACTGCTCTGGTCAGTCTACTCAAATATTTGTACTGTACATGTTTCTATCTAGAAGCAATAATCTGATCATTTCTAATAATGACACATTAATTTATTAATAGATATGGCAGGTTTCAGGACACTGATATATCTGAATATGTTGAAAAAATATACTGCCACTATTTTTACCGCCAAAGAATAGCAGTGTGATTTTAATATGATTTGACTCTTTGCAGGCTGTCACGCTGTCTAGTCACAGAGGAAGGCTGTGCTTCTCTGGTCTCAGCTCTGAAGTCAAACCCCTCACACCTGAGAGAGCTGGATCTGAGTAACAATGACCTGAAGGATCCAGGAGTGAAGCTGCTCTCTGCTGGACTGGGGAATCCCCACTGTAAACTGGAGACTCTGAGGTCAGTATTCCTGTAGTTGGTCAACAAGTGATAACTGTTCACCAGATCCACATGAGTTTACCAGGCACACAAAGTCCACACCATATGTGTTTGGACAGTGAAGCTTACAGTTTTACATTTGGTGCTATGCTCCAGCATTTTGGATTTGAGATATAATGTTTCATATTAGGCAACAGTACAGAATGTCACCTTTTATTTGAGGGTATTTTCATACATATCTGTGTTACTGTTTGGAAATGAAAGCACTTTATGTGTCTAGTTCTCCCATTTGAAAAAGTCGTAATAATTTGGACATATTCACTTATATTGTATTAAAGTAGTCATAAGTTTAGTATTTGGTCCCATATTCCTTACCCACAGTGATAACATCAAGCCTGTGATTCTACAAACTTGTTGAATACATTTGCAGTTTGTCTTGGTTGTGTTTTGGATGATGTTTTTCCCAATAGAAACTGAATGGTGAATAATGTTCTGTCATTTTGGAGTCACTTCACTTGTATTGTCAGTAAGAATAGAAGATGTTTCTGAACACTTCTACATTCATGTGGATGCTACCATGATTATGAATAATCATGAATGAATCGTGAATGATGATGAATGAGAAAGTTACAGAGGAACAAGGATCATACCCCCTCTGTTATTGGTAATGGTGAGAGGTTAGCATGTTTTGTTGTAGCCTCTGTAACTTTCTCACTCATTATTATTCATGATTCATTCATGATTTTTCTTAATCATGGCATCATTAGGATTCATTTAGTAGTGTTTAGAAACATTTACATTTTAGTCATTTAGCAGACGCTCTTATCCAGAGCGACTTACAGTTAATGAGTGCATACATTTTTTTTATTTATTTTTTTTCATACTGGCCCCCCGTGGGAATCGAACCCACAACCCTAGCGTTGCAAACGCCATGCTCTACCAACCAAACTACATCCCTGCCGGCCATTCCCTCCCCTACCCTGGACGACGCTGGGTCAATTGTGCGTCGCCCCATGGGTCTCCCGGTCGCGGCCAGCTACGACAGAGCCTGGATTCGAACCAGGATCTCTAGTGGCACAGCTACAGAATCCTGTTATCTACTCACTAAGACAGAAAATTACTCCAGTCATCATCCACCATTCAGTTACTATTGGGCAACACATAACCCAAAACACAACCAAAACAAACTGCAAATGCAACCAACGAGTTTGGAACAAAATACTAAACTTTGACTACTTTATTACACTATAAGTGAAATGGTCAGAATACGTTTGACTTCTTCAAATAGGGGGACTAGTAACATAAAGTGCTTTTATTTCTAAACGGTGAAACAGATATGTATTAAAATACCCTCAAATAAAAGGTGATATTATATACTGTCACCTCATATGAAACATTTGATCTCAAATCCAAAATGTTGGAGTACAGAGCCACATTTAAAATGTCAGTTTCACTGTCAAACTAGATATGGTGTGGACTGTATACTCAATACAATCTAAATCTGATACCTCACTGTCTGTCTTTTGACTGATACTGCTTTTTTAAACTGCTCTTGTCAGTCTACTCAAATATTTGTAATATGCATTTTTCTATCTACAAGCAATACTTTGATAATTTGTCATTTCTAATAATGAAACATTCATTTATGAATAGATATGGCAGGTTTCAGGACACTGATATATCTGAATATGTTGAAAATATACTGCCACTATTTTAACCACCAAAGAATAGCAGTGTGGTTTTAATATGATTTGACTCTTTGCAGGCTGTCACGCTGTCTAGTCACAGAGGAAAGCTGTGCTTCTCTGGTCTCAGCTCTGAAGTCAAACCCCTCACACCTGAGAGAGCTGGACCTGAGCTACAACCACCCAGGAGACTCAGGAGTCAGACTGCTCTCTGCTGGACTGGGGAATCCCCACTGTAAACTGGAGACTCTGAGGTCAGTATTCCTGTAGTTGGTCAACAAGTGATAACTGTTCACCAGATCCACATGTGTTTACCAGGCACACATAGTCCACACCATATGTGTTTGGACAGTGAAGCTTATAGTTTTACATTTGGTGCTATGCTCCAGCATTTTGGATTTGAAATTGTTTCATATTAGGCAACAGTACAGAATGTCACTTTTTATTTGAGGGTATTCATACATACCTGTTTTACTGTTTAGAAATGAAAGCACTTTATGTATGTAGTTCTCTAGTTCTACCATTTGAAAAAGTCATAAGTATTTGAACAAATTAATTTAGTCCAATGTTTAGTGTTTTAGTGTTTGGTCTTTGAATATTCTTTGCCTGCAGTGATTACATCAAGCTTGTGATTCTACAAACTTGTTGTTTGCATTTGCAGTTTGTCTTGGTTGTGTTTTGGATGATGTTTTTCCCAATAGAAACTGAATGGTGAATAATGTCCTGTCATTTTGGAGTCACTTCACTTGTATTGTCAGTAAGAATAGAAGATGTTTCTGAACACTTCTACATTCATGTGGATGCTACCATGATTATGAATAATCATGAATGAATCGTGAATGATGATGAATGAGAAAGTTACAGAGGAACAAGGATCATACCCCCTCTGTTATTGGTAATGGTGAGAGGTTAGCATGTTTTGTTGTAGCCTCTGTAACTTTCTGACTCATTATTATTCATGATTCATTCATAATTTTTCTTAATCATGGCATCATCAGGATTAATTTAGTAGTGTTTAGAAACATGTTATCTACTCACTTAGACAGAAAATTACTCCAGTCATCATCCACCATTCAGTTACTATCGGGCAAAACATAACCCAAAACAAACTGCAAATACAACCAATGAGTTTACAACCAAATACTCAACTTTTGACTACGTTAATACACTATAAGTCAAATGGTCAGAATACGTTTGACTTCGTCAAATGGGGGGACTAGATACATAAAGTGCTTTCATTTCTAAACGGTGAAACAGATACAGTGGGGGAAAAAAGTATTTAGTCAGCCACCATTTGTGCAAGTCTCCCACTTAAAAAGATGAGAGAGGCCTTTAATTTTCATCATAGGTACACGTCAATTATGACAGACAAATTGAGAAAAAAAAATCCAGAAAATCACATTGTAGGATTTTTAATGAATTTATTTGCAAATGATGGTGGAAAATAAGTATTTGGTCACCTTCAAAGAAGCATGATTTCTGGCTCTCACAGACCTGTAACTTCTTCTTTAAGAGGCTCCTCTGTCCTCCACTCGTTACCTGTATTAATGGCACCTGTTTGAACTTGTTAACAGTATAAAAGACACCTGTCCACAACCTCAAACAGTCACACTCCAAACTCCACTATGGCCAAGACCAAAGAGCTGTCAAAGGAGACCAGAAACAAAATTGTAGACCTGCACCAGGCTGGGAACACTGAATCTGCAATAGGTAAGCAGCTTGGTTTGAAGAAATCAACTGTGGGAGCAATTATTAGGAAATGGAAGACATACAAGACCACTGATAATCTCCCTCGATCTGGGGCTCCACGCAAGATCTCACACCGTGGGGTCAAAATGATCACAAGAACGGTGAGCAAAAATCCCAGAACCACACGGGGGGGACCTAGTGAATGACCTGCAGAGAGCTGGGACCAAAGTAACCAAGCCTACCATCGGTAACACACTACGCCGCCAGGGATTCAAATCCTGCAGTGCCAGACGTGTCCCCTGCTTAAGCCAGTACATGTCCAGGCCCGTCTGAAGTTTGCTAGAGTGCAATTGGATGATCCAGAAGAGGATTGGGAGAATGTCATATGGTCAGATGAAACCAAAATATAACTTTTTTAGTAAAAACTCAACTCGTCGTGTTTGGAGGACAAAGAATGCTGAGTTGCATCCAAAGAACACCATACCTATTGTGAAGCATGGGGGTGGAAACATCATGCTTTGGGGCTGTTTATCTGCAAAGGGACCAGGACGACTGATCCGTGTAAAGGAAAGAATGAATGGGGTCATGTATCATGAGATTTTGAGTGAAAACCTCCTTCCATCAGCAAGGGCATTGAAGATGAAATGTGGCTGGGTCTTTCAGCTTGACAATGATCCCAAACACACCGCCCGGGCAACGAAGGAGTGGCTTCGTAAGAAGCATTTCAAGGTCCTGGAGTGGCCTAGCCAGTCTCCAGATCTCAACCCAATAGAAAATCTTTGGAGGGAGTTGAAAGTCTGTGTTGCCCAGCGACAGCCCTAAAACATCACTGCTCTAGAGGAGATCTGCATGGAGGAATGGGCCAAAATACCAGCAACAATGTGTGAAAACCTTGTGAAGACTTACAGAAAACGTTGACCTGTGTCATTGCCAACAAAGGGTATATAACAAAGTATTGAGAAACTTTTGTTATTGACCAAATACTTATTTTCCACCATATTTTGCAAATAAATTCATAAAAAATCCTACAATGTGATTTTCTGGATTTTTTTTTCTCATTTTGTCTGTCATAGTTGACGTGTACCTATGATGAAAATTACAGGCCTCTCTCATCTTTTTAAGTGGGAGACTTTCACAATTGGTGGCTGACTAAATACTTTTTTCCCCACTGTATGTATTAAAATACCCTCAAATAAAAGGTGACATCATATACTGTCACCTCATATGAAACATTTGATCTCAAATCCAAAATGGTGGAGTATAGAGTCACATTTAAAATGTCAGTTTCACTGTCAAGATAGATATACTGTGGACTGTATACTCAATACAATCTAAATCTGATACCTCACTGTCTGTCTTTTGACTGATACTGCTTTTTAAACTGCTCTGGTCAGTCTACTCAAATATTTGTACTATACATTTTTCTATCTACAAGCAATACTTTGATAATTTGTCATTTCTAATAATGATACATTCATATATGAATAGATATGGCAGGTTTCAGGACACTGATATATCTGAATATGTTGAAAAAAATATACTGCCACTATTTTAACCACCAAATAATAGCAGTGTGGTTTTAATATGATTTGACTATTTGCAGGCTGTCAGGCTGTCTAGTCACAGAGGAAGGCTGTGCTTCTCTGGTCTCAGCTCTGAAGTCAAACCCCTCACACCTGAGAGAGCTGGATCTGAGTAACAATGACCTGAAGGATTCAGGAGTGAAGCTGCTCTCTGCTGGACTGGGGAATCCCCACTGTAAACTGGAGACTCTGAGGTCAGTATTCCTGTAGTTGGTCAACAAGTGATAACTGTTCACCAGATCCACATGTGTTTACCAGGCACACATAGTCCACACCATATGTATTTGGACAGTGAAGCTTACAGTTTTACATTTGGTGCTATACTCCAGCATTTTGGATTTGAGGTAGAATGTTTCATATGAGGTGACAGTATGTAATGTCACCTTTTATTTGAGGATATTTTCATACATATCTGTTTTACTGTTTAGAAATGAAAGCACTTTATGTATCTATTTCTCCCATTTGAAAAAGTCTTAATAATTTGGACTACTTAAAGTAGTCATAAGTTTAGTATTTGGTCCCATATTCCTTACCCACAGTGATTACATCAAGCTTGTGATTCTACAAACGTGTTGAATGCATTTGCAGTTTGTCTTGGTTGTGTTTTGGATGATGTTTTTCCCAATAGAAACTGAATGGTGAATAATGTCCTGTCATTTTGGAGTCACTTTACTTGTATTGTCAGTAAGAATAGAAGATGTTTCTGAACGCTTCTACATTCATGTGGATGCTACCATAATTATGAATAATCATGAATGAATCATGAATGATGATGAATGAGAAAGTTACAGAGGAACAAGGATCATACCCCCTCTGTTATTGGTAATGGTGAGAGGTTAGCATGTTTTGTTGTAGCCTCTGTAACTTTCTCACTCATTATTATTCATGATTCATTCATTATTTTTATTAATCATGGCATCATCAGGATTCATTCAGTAGTGTTTAGAAACATGTTATCTACTCACTTAGACAGAAAATTACTCCAGTCATCATCCACCATTCAGTTACTATTGGACAAAACATAACCCAAAACACAACCAAGACAAACTGCAAATGCATTCAACAAGTTTGTAGAATCACAAGCTTGATGTAATCACTGTGGGTAAGGGAATATGGGACCAAATACTAAACTTATGACTACTTTAATACAATATAAGTGAATTGGTCAGAATACGTTTGACTTCTTCAAATGGGGGACTAGATACATAAAGTGCTTTCATTTCTAAACGGTGAAACAGATATGTATTAAAATACCCTCAAATAAAAGGTGACATTATATACTGTCACCTCATATGAAACATTTGATCTCAAATCCAAAATGCTGGAGTATAGAGCCACATTTAAAATGTCAGCTTCACTGTCAATCTAGATATGGTGTGGACTGTATACTCAATACAATCTAAATCTGATACCTCACTGTCTGTCTTTTGACTGATACTGCTTTTTTAAATTGCTCTGGTCAGTCTACTCAAATATTTGTCATATGCATTTTTCTATCTACAAGCAATACTTTGATAATTTGTCATTTCTAATAATGATACATTCGTTTATGAATAGATATGGCAGGTTTCAGGACACTGATATATCTGAATATGTTGAAAAAATATACTGCCACTATTTTAACCACCAAAGAATAGCAGTGTGTTTTTAATATGAGTTGACTCTTTGCAGGCTGTCACGCTGTCTAGTCACAGAGGAAGGCTGTGCTTCTCTGGTCTCAGCTCTGAAGTCAAACCCCTCACACCTGAGAGAGCTGGACCTGAGCTACAATCACCCAGGAGACTCAGGAGTCAGACTGCTCTCTGCTGGACTGGAGGATCCACACTGCAGACTGGAGAAACTCAAGTATGTAGAGGGTTTATGTTTATGTTCATATCAGACATGTTGGAGTTATCAGGCTAGTTAAGACAAACATTCTTACCACCGCTTGGACTAAGTTATATAAAGACTGTGTGTGTGTTTGTGTTTGTGTGTGTGTGTGTGTGTGTCCAGTGTGTGTGTGTGTGTGTCCAGTGTGTGTGTGTGTGTCCAGTGTGTGTGTGTGTCCAGTGTGTGTGTGTGTGTCCAGTGTGTGTGTGTGTGTGTCCGGTGTGTGTGTGTCTGTGTGTCTGTGTGTGTTGTTTGTGTGTCCAGTGTGTGTGTGTGCACGTGTATCAGTACACACACTGGACACACACACACACTGGACACACATACACACTGGACACACACACACTCACACTGGACACACACACACACACACACCCTAGACACACACACACACTAGACACACACACAAACTGGACAAAAACACACACACTAGACAAACACACACACACTGGACACACACACACACACACAAAACACACTGGACAAACACACACACACTAGACACACACACACACACACACTAGACATACACACACACATACTGGACACACACACACACACTTGACACACACACACACACACACACACACACACACACTGGACGCACACACTGGACACACACACACAGACTTACTCACACTGGACACACACACACACACACACACACACACACACACATACACTGGACACACACACACACTGGACACACACACACACACACACACACTGGACACACACACATACACTAGACACACACACACACTAGATATACACACACACAATGGACACACACACACACAATGGACACATACACACACTGGACAAACACACACTGGACACACACACTGGACACACACACTGGACAAACACACACACACACACACACACACACACACCTGGACACACACACACATACTGGACACACAAACACACACACTTGACATACACACACACACTGGACACACACACACACACACACACACACACACACACACACACACACACACACACACACACATACACTGGACACACACTGTGTCCAGTGTGTGTGTATACAGTGTGTGTGTCCAGTGTGTGTGTGTGTGTGTGTGTCCAGTGTGTGTGTGTGTGTGTGTGTGTGTGTGTGTGTGTGTGTGTGTGTGTGTGTGTGTGTGTGTGTGTGTGTGAGTTCAGGTGTATCCCTCAATGACTGTCTGTTCTTCTGCTTACCGCTACAGTGTGGAACATGGTGGAGTGAACAGAATGAAACCTGGACTTAGAAAATGTGAGTGTTGACTGCTGTGAAGAATATGACTAAGAATAAGTCTTAATTCAAGTGAAGTCAAAGTCAAAGACCACCATCATTACTTACTTGGTCATAATAAATATCAGCTGTAGTTCTACAGAAGCACAAATCAGGGACACCAAAGTTTACAAAGAGTTGCTTTGACAATGTGTGTGTGTGTGTGTGTGTGTGTGTGTGTGTGTGTGTGTGTGTGTGAATGTAATTAATGTCTGTGTGTGTGTGTGTGTGGCGTGTTCGTGTTATGTTAGAAAAGTGTGTGTGTGTGTGTCCAGTGTGTGTGTGTGTTCAGGATGTGTGTGTGTGTGTGTGTGTAATTAATGGGAATAAGTGTGTTTTATATTACCATACAGTATAACATATGATCACTGAACAAGTCTCAAGTTACCTTAACTTCTCCTTTTGATACCTAGAAACATCTACATTAAATGAATTAGTGAAAAGTGAGTTAACATTCTAATGTGAATGATGATGATTTCTAATATTGTGTCTGGTTTCATCCATCAGATGTCTGTGATCTCACACTGGACCTAAACACAGTAAACAGATTCCTCTCTCTGTCTGAGGAGAACAGAAAGGTGACATGTAGGAGAGAGGAGCAGCCGTATCCTGATCACCCAGAGAGATTTGAGGACTGTAGACAGGTGCTGTGTAGAGAGGGTCTGACTGGACGCTGTTACTGGGAGGTAGAGTGGAGTGAAGGGGCTGATATAGGAGTGGCATATAAAGGAATCAGCAGGAGAGGAAGGGGTGATGACTGTTGGCTTGGATACAATGACAAGTCCTGGTGTCTGATCTGCTCTGACAACAGTTACTCTGCCTGTCACAATAATAAGTCCACTACCATAGACGTCCCCTCCTCCAGGTCCAACAGAGTAGGAGTGTATCTGGACTGGCCAGCCGGCACTCTGTCCTTCTACAGAGTCTCCTCTGACACACTGACCTACCTGAACACATTCCACTCCACATTCACTGAGCCCCTCTATCCAGGGTTTAGGGTTTATGATGATGACTCCTCAGTGTCCCTGTAAATAATAACCATGGTAACACTGACACACACACACACACTGGACACACACACACACACACTGGACACACACACACACTGGACACACACACTGGACACACACACACACACTGTATACACACACACACTGGATACAAACACACACTGGACACACACACACTGGACACACACACCCTGGATACACACACAAACACACACACACACACACACACACACTGGACACACACACACACACTGGACATACACACGCACACTGGATACACACACCGAACACACACACACTGGACACACACACACACTGGACACACACACACACACACTGGACACACACACGCACACTGGATACACACACTGAACACATACACACTGGACACACACACACACACACACGCACTGGACACACACACGCAAACTTGATACACACACTGAACACACACACACTGAACACAAACACACACACACACACATTGGACACACACACACTGGACACGCTGGACACACACACACACACTGGACACACACACACACACACACACACACACTGGACACACACACACTGGAAACACACACACACACACACGCTGGATACACACACACACACACACACACACACACACACTGGACACACACACACACACACATTGGACACACACACACAGGACACACACACACACAAAACACACACACACTGGACACACACACACACACACATTGGACACACACACACAGGACACACACACACACAAAGTACACACACACTGGACAAACACACACACACAGAACACACACACACACAAAGGACACACACACTGGACACACACACACACTGGACACACACACACTGGACACACACACACACACACTGGACACACACACACACACACACACATGGACACAAACACACACACACTGGACAAACACACACAGGACACACACACACTGGACACACACACACACACACTGGACACACACACACACAGGACACACACAAATACAAAGGACACACACACTGGACACACACATACACACACACAGGACACACACACACACAATGGACACACACACTGGACACACACACACACTGGACACACACACACTGGACACACACACACACACACACACTGGACACAAACATACACACACTGGACACACACACACAGGACACACACACACACAAAGGTCACACACACTGGACACACACACACTGGACACACACAAACACACACACACACACACACACTGGACACACAAACACACACACACACACACACACACTGAACACACACACTGAACACACACACACACACACTGGACACGCATCCACACACACATACACACACTGGATTCACACACACACACACACTTGACACACACCTACATACACATTGGACACACACACACTGAACACACACACACACTGGACACACACACACTGAACACACACGCTGAAAACACACACACACACACACTTAACACACACACACTGAACACACTGAACACACACACACTGAACACACAATCACACACACACACTGGACACACACTGAACACACACACTGAACACACACACTGGACACACACACACTGAACACACAAACTGGGCACACACACACTGGACACACACACACACGCATGACACACACACACACAATGGACACGCACACTGCACACACACACACTGGATACACACACACACACTGGACACACACACACACTGGACAAACACACACAGGACACACACACACACTGGACAAACACACACAGGACACACACATACACACTGCACACACACACACTGGATACACACACACTGGACACACCCACACTGGACACAAACACACACTGGACACACACACACACACTGGACACACACACACACACAGGACACACACACACACACCAAGGACACACACACTGGACACACACACACACACAGTGGACACACACACACTGGACACACACACACACACACACACTGGACACAAACACACACACACTGGACACACACACACACTGGAAACACACATACACACACACTGGAAACACACACACGCACACACACTCACACACTGAACACACACACACTGAACACACACATACTGGACACACACACATTGAACACACACACACAGGACACACACACTGGATTCAAACACACACACACACTGGACACACACACACTGAACACACACACTGAAAACACACACACACACACACACTGAACACACAATCACACACACACACACACTGAACACACAATCACACACACACTGGACACACACTGAACACACACACATTGAACACACACACACAGGACACACACACTGGATTCACACACACACACACACACTGGACACACACACACTGAACACACACACTGAAAACACACACACAGACACTTAACACACACACACTGAACACACAATCACACACATACACACTGAACACACAATCGCACACACACTGGACACACACTGAACACACACACACTGAACACACACACTGGGCACACACACACTGAACACACACACACACGCATGACACACAAACACACACTGGACACACACACGCACACTGCACACACACACACTGGATACACACACACACACTGGACACACACACACTGGACACACACACACACTGGACACACACACACACTGGACAAACACACACATACACACTGCACACACACACACACTGGATACACACACACACTGGACACAAATACACACTGGACACACACACACACTGGACACACACACACACACAGGACACACACACACACACACTGGACACACACACTGGACACACACACACACACACTGGACACACACACACTGGACACACACACACACACTGGACACACACACACCTGGACACACACACACACACTGGACACACACACACACACACACACACACACACACACACTGGACACACACACACTGGACACACACACACACACACACACACTGGCAAACACACACACGCACACACACACACACTGAACACACACACACACTGAACACACACACATACTGGACACACACACATTGAACACACACACACTGGACACACACACACACACTGGACAAACACACACAGGACACACACACACACACACACACTAGACACATTTCCATGTGTAGGATTTTGATGAAAGGAAATCCCATATAGCCTACTGGACAAGACTTTGCAATGGCATCTTCTGTTTGGGTGTCTCAGGTCAGGTCTGAGCCATGATCAGAATATGTCTCTGTGTCTATTTCCAGCCCTGCCATTTCTACCTGTCCTGATCTAGTGATCTAGTGTTTCACCCCTGACCTCCTCACACCGTCTCACTGTCCATGTCTGCTTTTAGCTCCCACCTCTACTTCACTGTGTTATAATGGACCTTATGCTTGTTATGTCACCTCTGGAACCAGTTATCAAACATACTGACCTTTCTGACCCTATCCCATGGCCCTACTTTCTACAACTGAACATTTAAATTCCTCTATGAGTTTTGTTTTGTGTCCATTTACTTATGTATTTGTTGTATATTGGGGTTGTGCTGCAGAGCATCATGGGGGTTTGTATGTATTGAGATGATCACGTTCCAGATAAATGGTTGAACTGATTCCTGTCTCCTGTCTCATCATTATTGAATTGTTATACAGACGTGGTTATGAAACCCACGAGACATAACAAAAGATTGGTGATGAGTAAGTCTGAATCTACAGGAACTATTCTGTCTGGAAGAAGTGGGTTTTTACAACTGTTTAAAACTGTTATTTTCTGTGGTACAGAATAGGCTAATGTTAGCACAGTGTATTGATAGCAGAGGCAAGTGCATAGTCTAGCTAGCTAAGAAAGAGAGTTAACCAGTGGTGTAAAGTACTTAAGTAAAAATACTTTAAAGTACTACTTAAGTAGTTTTTGGGGTATCTGTACTTGACTTTACTATTCATATTTTTGACAACTTTTACTTTTACTTCACTACATTCCTAAAGAAAATAATGTACTTTTTTCTATATACATTTTCCCTGACACCCAAAAGTACTCGTTACATTTTGAATGCTTAGCAGGACAGAAAATGGTCCAATTCACGCACTTATCAAGAGAACCTCCCTACTGCCTCTGATCTGGCAGACTCACTAAACACAAATGCTTTGTTTGTAAATTGTCTGAGTGTTGGAGTGTGCCTCTGGCTGAACGTACATTTTAAAAACAAGAAAATCGTCTGGTTTGCTTTATGTAAGGAATTTGAAATGATTTATACTTTTACTTTTGATACTTTAGTATATTATAGCAATTACATTTACTTTTGATACTTAAGTATATTTAAAACCAAATACTTTTAGACTTTTACTCAAGTAGTATTTTACTGGGTGACTTTCACTTTTAGTTGAGTCATTTTCTATTAAGGGATCTTTACTTTTACTCAAGTATGACAATTGGGTACTTTTTCCACCACTGGAGTTAACATCGTCATGGACGGCAGAAAAGGACTGGAGACGGACATCGCATAACTTAGTCCAAGTGGTGGTCAGAATGTTTGTCTTAACTAGCCTGATAACTCCAACATGTCTGATATGAACATTGACATAAACCCTCTACATACTTGCGTTTCTCCAGTCTGCAGTGTGGATCCTCCAGTCCAGCAGAGAGCAGTCTGACTCCTGAGTCTCCTGGGTGATTGTAGCTCAGGTCCAGCTCTCTCAGGTGTGAGGGGTTTGACTTCAGAGCTGAGACCAGAGAAGCACAGCCTTCCTCTGTGACTAGACAGCCTGACAGCCTGCAAAGAGTCAAATCATTTTAAAACCACACTGCTATTCTTTGGTGGTGAAAATAGTGGCAGTATATTTTTTCAATATTTTCAGTTAAATCAGTGTCCTGAAACCTGCCATATCTATTCATAAATTAATGTATCATTATTAGAAATGACAAATTATCAAAGTACTGCTTGTAGAGAGAAAAATGTATAGTCCAAATATTTGAGTAGACTGACCAGAGCAGTTTAAAAAGCAGTATCAGTCAAAAGACAGACAGTGAGGTATCAGATTTAGATTGTATTGAGTATACAGTCCACACCATATCTACAGTGCATTCAAAAAGTATTCAGACCCCTTGACTTTTTACACATTTTGTTAAGTTACAGCCTTATTCTAAAATAGATTAAATTAGTTATTTTTCCTCATCAATTTACACACAATACCCCATAATGACAAAGTGAAAACAGGTTTTTAGACATGTTTGCAAATATATAGAAATAACTTATTTACAGAAGTTTTCAGACCCTTTGCTATGATATTCGAAATTGAGCTCATGTGCATCCTGTTTCCGTTGATCATCGCTGAGATGTTTCTACAACTTGATTGGATTCTACCTGTGGTAAATTCAATGGATTGGACATGATTTGGAAAGGCACACACCTGTCTATATAAGGTCCCACAGTTGACAGTGCATGTCAGAGCAAAAACCAAGCCATGAGGTCGAAGGAATTGTCCGTAGAGCTCCGAGACAGGATTGTGCCGAGGGGAAGGGTACCAAAAAATTTCTGCAGCATTGAAGGTCCCCAAGAACACAGTGGCCTCCATTATTCTTAAATGGAATAAGTTTGGAACCACCAAGATTCTTCCTAGAGCTTGCCGCCCGGCCAAACTGAGCAATCGGGGAGAAGGGCCTTGGTCAGGAGGTGACCAAGAACCCGCGAAGAACCCGATGGTCACTCTGACAGAGCTCCAGAGTTCCTCTGTGGATATGGGAGAACCTTCCAGAAGGACATCTCTGCAGCACTCCACCAATCAGGCCTTTATGGTAGAGTGGCCAGACGGAAGCCACTCCTCATTAAAAGGCACATGACAGCCCGCTTGGAGTTTGCCAAAAGGCACCTAAAGACTCTCAGACCATGAGAAACAAGATTCTCTGGTCTGATGAAACCAAGATTGATCTCTTTGGCCTGAATGCCAAGCGTCACGTCTGGAGGAAACCTGGCACCATCCCTAAGGTGAAACATGGTGGTGGCAGCATCATGCTGTGGGGATGTTTTTTAGTGGCAGGGACTGGGAGACTAGTCAGGATCGAGGGAAAGATGAACAGAGCAAAGTACAGAGAGATCCTTGATGAAAACCTGCCCCAGAGCGCTCTGGACCTCAGACTGGGGTGAAGGTTCACCTTCCAACAGGACAATGAGCCTAAGCACACAACCAAGACAACACAGGAGTTCTAAAAACCCATAACTTTGTCATTATGGGATGTTGTGTGTAGATTGATGAGGGAAAAAAACAGTTTAATCAATTTTAGAATAAGGCTTTAACGTAACAAAATGTGGAAAAGTCAAGGGGTCTGAATACTTTCCGAAAGCACTGTGTAACTATACACTATATATACAGCAGTATGTGGACACCCTTTCAAATTAGTGGATTTGGATATTTCAGCCACACCGGTTGCTGACAGGTGTATAAAATCGAGCACACAGCCATGCAATCTCCATAGACACTAAGCGGTCCCGTTCTGTGAGCTTGTGTGGCCTACAACTTCACGGCTGAGCCGTTGTGGACAGCTGGGAACACAACTTCAACTCCATTACATTCAATGTATCCCACAAAGTGCCACTTGGCTGGACAAAGCAGTCTGAATGGAAATCAGGTACATATATGAATACAGGCAGACACACAGCCTTACATGTCATATCACTGAGTCTCCAGTTTAAATCACGGTTTAAACATAACAAGTCATTGCAAGTGAAACCATTTCTCAATTAGGTTTTAGGTTTTATTCACACCAAAGAAAAGAAGTGAAAGACAAAACACTGCAGATAAATAAACAGGTAAAAACGGTGTTCAGGTGAGGATGGGAAGCTCAAAAGGGCTGATATGAAAACCACACCACAAATAAAAGTAAAAAAAAAACGTTTGTTCAATCAGTTAAACAAAACATATTAATTTTAATTATAAATGTATATATATATAAGTGGTTTGCGAAAGTATTCACTCCCCTTGGCATTTTTCCTATTTTGTTGCCTTACAACCTGGAATTAAAATTGATTTTTTGGGGTTCAATCAATTGATTTACACAACATGCCTACCACTTTGAAGATGAAAAATATTTTTTATTGTGAAACAAACAAGAAATAAGACAAAAAAACTGAAAACTTGAGCGTGCATAACTTAGAGCCACCTTTTGCAGCAATTACAGCTGCAAGTCTCTTGGGGTATGTCTCTATAAGCTTGGCACATCTAGCCACTGGGATTTTTGCCCATTCTTCAAGGCAAAACTGCTCCAGCTCCTTCAAGTTGGATGGGTTCCGCTGGTGTACAGCAATCTTTAAGTCATACCACAGATTCTCAATTGGATTGAGGTCTGGGCTTTGACTAGGCCATTCCAAGATATTTAAATGTTTCCCCTTAAATCACTCAAGTGTTGCTTTAGCAGTATGCTTAGGGTCATTGACCTGCTGGAAGGTGAACCTCCGTCCCAGTCTCAAATCTCTGGAAGACTGAAACAGGTTTCCCTCAAGAATTTCCCTGTGTTTAGCGCCATCCATCATTCCTTCAATTCTGACCAGTAAGAGCTGATATATCATGTAGATTAAACACAGTGGAGAAACATTGTAGAACCACTCAGAGAGGAATTCATCTACAGGACTGAGACACTGTAAAACCACTCAGAGAGGTATTCATCTACAGGACGGAGACACTGTAAAACCACTCAGAGAGGTATTCATCTACAGGACTGGGACACTGTAAAACCACTCAGAGAGGTATTCATCTACAGGACTGAGACACTGTAAAACCACTCAGAGAGGTATTCATCTACAGGACTGAGACACTGTAAAACCACTCAGAGAGGTATTCATCTACAGGACGGAGACACTGTAAAACCACTCAGAGAGGTATTAATCTACAGGACGGAGACACTGTAAAACCACTCAGAGAGGTATTCATCTACAGGACTGGGACACTGTAAAACCACTCAGAGAGGTATTCATCTACAGGACTGAGACACTGTAAAACCACTCAGAGAGGTATTCATCTACAGGACTGGGTGGGTATTATTAGTCTGTTCTGAGTAGAAATGGATATAAACAGTGATTAAAACACAAAAACAGCGAGTTTAGTGCCCAGATTCTGACACTTATCTCCAAGAAGATAATTCCCATTTATAGTTATTTTGATACTACACGCAAAGGGGTTCTTCGTTTGTCCCCATAGAAAAACCCTTTTTTGTTTCAGGTAGAACCCTTGGGTGGTGAAAATGGTTCTACTTAGAACCTTTTAGTGGTGAAAGGGTTCCACTCGTTCTCCTACGAGGATAATTGAAGAACCATTATGGTTCTAGGTAGCGCCTTCTTTTAGTGTAGTCTGAGGTTAACTTATAGAACATGACTTTTCCTGTTGATTCTTCTGCTCCAAGTCTTTCTCTAGTTCAGAGTTCTTCTGCTTCAAGTCTTCATAAGTTTTCTCTAGCTCAGAGTTCTTCTGCTTTAAGTCTTCAGAAGTTTTCTCTAGCTCAGAGTTCTTCTGCTTTAAGTCTTCATAAGTGTTCTCTAGCTCAGAGTTCTTCTGCTTTAAGTCTTCAGAAGTGTTCTCTAGCTCAGAGTTCTTCTGCTTCAAGTCCTTAGAAGTTTTCTTTAATTCAGAGTTCTCCTGCTTCAAGTCTATATCGATGTTTCTGTTCTGTTGCTCTAGCTCATATATCCTCCTCAATAGTTTGTCAGATTTCTCCTCAGCAGAATCTTCTTCCACTTTAATAACTTGCATCTTCATCTTTTACAGAAGCTCCCCCTTTCCTCCTCCTCCTCCTCCTCCTCCTCCTCCTCCTCCTCCTCCTCCTCCTCCTCCTCCTCCTCCTCCTCAGTGTCACTTTCCTAAGCATGACACACACAGTTCACAGTTTAGTTTCTCTAACTGGAAATACAAAGAAATGGTATATCAAATAGGAGTATTTATCAAATTGGGGTATTGTCAATGGCATTAAGGAACGTTAAATAACAGAAAATTACCTTGAGTTATCTTTGTCTTTCCAGAGTTGCCATGGTGGCCTTTGTGTCCCCCCGTCTCCAGTGACCTCGACCAGGATGTGTGTTTGCATTGTTGGGACGGTGTAGTGTCGCCTGACGTGGCTCTCACAGGAGGAGGCAGTGTAGCTCAAACAGTCTAATGTCTCTTCAAGCCTCTGGGCTGGTTAGATATCAGTCAGACAGTCTAATGTCTCTTCAAGCCTCTGGGCTGGTTAGATATCAGTCAGACAGTCTAATGTCTCTTCAAGCCTCTGGGCTGGTTAGATATCAGTCAGACAGTCTAATGTCTCTTCAAGCCTCTGGGCTGGTTAGATATCAGTCAGACAGTCTAATGTCTCTTCAAGCCTCTGGGCTGGTTAGATATCAGTCAGACAGTCTAATGTCTCTTCAAGCCTCTGGGCTGGTTAGATATCAGTCAGACAGTCTAATGTCTCTTCAAGCCTCTGGGCTGGTTAGATATCAGTCAGACAGTCTAATGTCTCTTCAAGCCTCTGGGCTGGTTAGATATCAGTCAGACAGTCTAATGTCTCTTCAAGCCTCTGGGCTGGTTAGATATCAGTCAGACAGTCTAATGTCTCTTCAAGCCTCTGGGCTGGTTAGATATCAGTCAGACAGTCTAATGTCTCTTCAAGCCTCTGGGCTGGTTAGATATCAGTCAGACAGTCTAATGTCTCTTCAAGCCTCTGGGCTGGTTAGATATCAGTCAGACAGTCTAATGTCTCTTCAAGCCTCTGGGCTGGTTAGATATCAGTCAGACAGTCTAATGTCTCTTCAAGCCCCTGGGCTGGTTAGATATCAGTCAGACAGTCTAATGTCTCTTCAAGCCTCTGGGCTGGTTAGATATCAGTCAGACAGTCTAATGTCTCTTCTAGCCTCTGGGCTGGTTAGATATCAGTCAGACAGTCTAATGTCTCTTCTAGCCTCTGGGCTGGTTAGATATCAGTCAGACAGTCTAATGTCTCTTCAAGCCTCTGAGCTGATTAGATATCAGTCAGACAGTCTAATGTCTCTTCAAGCCTCTGGGCTGGTTAGATATCAGTCAGACAGTCTAATGTCTCTTCAAGCCTCTGGGCTGGTTAGATATCAGTCAGACAGTCTAATGTCTCTTCAAGCCTCTGAGCTGGTTAGATATCAGTCAGACAGTCTAATGTCTCTTCAAGCCTCTGGGCTGGTTAGATATCAGTCAGACAGTCTAATGTCTCTTCAAGCCTCTGGGCTGGTTAGATATCAGTCAGACAGTCTAATGTCTCTTCAAGCCTCTGGGCTGGTTAGATATCAGTCAGACAGTCTAATGTCTCTTCAAGCCTCTGGGCTGGTTAGATATCAGTCAGGAGGAGGCAGTGCAGGTCAGACAGTCTGGTCAGTCAGTAACGCAATCTAGTGGAAACAGACATTAAACATTTATATTATGGCTGTACACTATTGGCTGGTTTCCCATAAAACTGATTAAGCCTTGTCCTATAAAGTAGAAACAATGTTGATTCAACCAGTTCATGTCCTTTGGGAACTGTCAAATCGCAAGAATTTCCATCGGTGTCCGTGTTGCTGAATCCGCTTGTTTTTAGTGAGTGCATACATTTTTCATACTCCGCTTGTAGGCTACTTGACTGTTTGTTTGTTTACCTATCATGTGGCAAAGTCACTACTGACCATATCACCTGCGATGGTTGGCTATAGCTACAGTATATATATATTTGGGAGCAGGATAACGTTCAGTGGTTGGCTATAGCTACAGTATATATATATGGGAGCAGGATAACGTTCAGTGGTTGGCTATAGCTACAGTATATATATATGGGAGCAGGATAACGTTCAGTGGTTGGCTATAGCTACAGTATATATATATATTTGGGAGCAGGATGACGTTCAGTGGTTGGCTATAGCTACAGTATATATATTTGGGAGCAGGATAACGTTCAGTGGTTGGCTTTAGCTACAGTATATATATTAGGGAGCAGGATAATGTTCAGTGGTTGGCTATAGCTACAGTATATATATTTGGGAGCAGGATAACGTTCAGTGGTTGGCTATAGCTACAGTATATATATATATTTGGGAGCAGGATGACGTTCAGTGGTTGGCTATAGCTACAGTATATATATTTGGGAGCAGGATAACGTTCAGTGGTTGGCTATAGCTAAAGTATATATATTTGGGAGCAGGATAACGTTCAGTGGTTGGCTTTAGCTACAGTATATATATTAGGGAGCAGGATAACGTTCAGTGGTTGGCTATAGCTACAGTATATATATTTGGGAGCAGGATAACGTTCAGTGGTTGGCTATAGCTACAGTATATATATATGGGAGCAGGATAACGTTCAGTGGTTCGCTATAGCTACAGTATATATATATGGGAACAGGATAACGTTCAGTGGTTGGCTATAGCTACAGTATATATATATTTGGGAGCAGGATGACGTTCAGTGGTTGGCTATAGCTACAGTATATATATTTGGGAGCAGGATAACGTTCAGTGGTTGGCTATAGCTACAGTATATATATTTGGGAGCAGGATAACGTTCAGTGGTTGGCTTTAGCTACAGTATATATATTAGGGAGCAGGATAACGTTTCAGTGGTTGGCTATAGCTACAGTATATATTTGGGAGCAGGATAACGTTCAGTGGTTGGCTATAGCTACAGTATATATATTTGGGAGCAGGATAACGTTCAGTGGTTGGCTATAGCTACAGTATATATATTTGGGAGCAGGATAACATTCAGTGGTTGGCTATAGCTACAGTATATATATATTTGGGAGCAGGATAACATTCAGTGGTTGGCTATAGCTACAGTATATATATATTTGGGAGCAGGATAATGTTCAGTGGTTGGCTATAGCTACAGTATATATATTTTAGGGAGCAGGATAACGTTCAGTGGTTGGCTATAGCTACAGTATATATATATGGGAGCAGGATAACGTTCAGTGGTTGGCTATAGATACAGTATATATATATGGGAGCAGGATAACGTTCAGTGGTTGGCTATAGCTACAGTATATATATATGGGAGCAGGATAACGTTTAGTGGTTGGCTATAGCTACAGTATATATATATTTGGGAGCAGGATGACGTTCAGTGGTTGGCTATAGCTACAGTATATATATTTGGGAGCAGGATAACATTCAGTGGTTGGCTATAGCTACAGTATATATATTTGGGAGCAGGATAACGTTCAGTGGTTGGCTTTAGCTACAGTATATATATTAGGGAGCAGGATAACGTTCAGTGGTTGGCTATAGCTACAGTATATATATTTGGGAGCAGGATAACGTTCAGTGGTTGGCTATAGCTACAGTATATATATTTGGGAGCAGGATAACGTTCAGTGGTTGGCTATAGCTAAAGTATATATATTTGGGAGCAGGATAACGTTCAGTGGTTGGCTATAGCTACAGTATATATATATATTTGGGAGCAGGATAACGTTCAGTGGTTGGCTATAGCTACAGTATATATATATTTGGGAGCAGGATAATGTTCAGTGGTTGGCTATAGCTACAGTATATATTTTAGGGAGCAGGATAACGTTCAGTGGTTGGCTATAGCTACAGTATATATATATGGGAGCAGGATAACGTTCAGTGGTTGGCTATAGCTACAGTATATATATATGGGAGCAGGATAACGTTCAGTGGTTGGCTATAGCTACAGTATATATATATGGGAGCAGGATAACGTTCAGAGGTTGGCTATAGCTACAATATATATATATATTTGGGAGCAGGATAATGTTCAGTGGTTGGCTATAGCTACAGTATATATATGTGGGAGCAGGATAACGTTCAGTGGTTGGCTATAGCTACAGTAGATATATTCGGGAACAGGATAACGTTCAGTGGTTGGCTATAGCTACAGTATATATATTTTAGGGAGCAGGATAACGTTCAGTGGTTGGCTATAGCTACAGTATATATATGTTAGGGAGCAGGATAACGTTCAGTGGTTGGCTATAGCTACAGTATATATATTTGAGAGCAGGATAACGTTCAGTGGTTGGCTATAGCTACAATATATATATTTGGGAGCAGGATAACGTTCAGTGGTTTACAATAGCTACAGTATATATATTTGGGAGCAGGATAACGTTCAGTGGTTGGCTATAGCTACAGTATATATATTTGGGAGCAGGATAACGTTCAGTGGTTGGCTATAGCTACAGTATATATATTTGGGGGCAGGATAACGTTCAGTGGTTGGCTATAGCTACAGTATATATATATATATATATTTGGGAGCAGAATAACGTTCAGTGGTTGGCTATAGCTACAGTATATATATATTTGGGAGCAGGATGACGTTCAGTGGTTGGCTATAGCTACAGTATATATATTTGGGAGCAGGATAACGTTCAGTGGTTGGCTATAGCTACAGTATATATATTTGGGGGCAGGATAACGTTCAGTGGTTGGCTATAGCTACAGTATATATATATATATATATATTTGGGAGCAGAATAACGTTCAGTGGTTGGCTATAGCTACAGTATATATATATTTGGGAGCAGGATGACGTTCAGTGGTTGGCTATAGCTACAGTATATATATTTGGGAGCAGGATAACGTTCAGTGGTTGGCTATAGCTACAGTATATATATTTGGGAGCAGGATAACGTTCAGTGGTTGGCTATAGCTACAGTATATATATATTTGGGAGCAGGATAACGTTCAGTGGTTGGCTATAGCTACAGTATATATATATTTGGGAGCAGGATAATGTTCAGTGGTTGGCTATAGCTACAGTATATATATTTGGGAGCAGGATAACGTTCAGTGGTTGGCTATAGCTACAGTATATATATATTTGGGAGCAGGATAACGTTCAGTGGTTGGCTATAGCTACAGTATATATATATTTGGGAGCAGGATAATGTTCAGTGGTTGGCTATAGCTACAGTATATATTTTAGGGAGCAGGATAACGTTCAGTGGTTGGCTATAGCTACAGTATATATATATGGGAGCAGGATAACGTTCAGTGGTTGGCTATAGCTACAGTATATATATATGGGAGCAGGATAACGTTCAGTGGTTGGCTATAGCTACAGTATATATATATGGGAGCAGGATAACGTTCAGAGGTTGGCTATAGCTACAGTATATATATATTTGGGAGCAGGATAATGTTCAGTGGTTGGCTATAGCTACAGTATATATATGTGGGAGCAGGATAACGTTCAGTGGTTGGCTATAGCTACAGTAGATATATTCGGGAGCAGGATAACGTTCAGTGGTTGGCTATAGCTACAGTATATATTTTTAGGGAGCAGGATAACGTTCAGTGGTTGGCTATAGCTACAGTATATATATGTTAGGGAGCAGGATAACGTTCAGTGGTTGGCTATAGCTACAGTATATATATTTGAGAGCAGGATAACGTTCAGTGGTTGGCTATAGCTACAATATATATATTTGGGAGCAGGATAACGTTCAGTGGTTAACAATAGCTACAGTATATATATTTGGGAGCAGGATAACGTTCAGTGGTTGGCTATAGCTACAGTATATATATTTGGGAGCAGGATAACGTTCAGTGGTTGGCTATAGCTACAGTATATATATTTGGGGGCAGGATAACGTTCAGTGGTTGGCTATAGCTACAGTATATATATATATATATTTGGGAGCAGGATAACGTTCAGTGGTTGGCTATAGCTACAGTATATATATATTTGGGAGCAGGATGACGTTCAGTGGTTGGCTATAGCTACAGTATATATATTTGGGAGCAGGATAACGTTCAGTGGTTGGCTATAGCTACAGTATATATATTTGGGAGCAGGATAACGTTCAGTGGTTGGCTTTAGCTACAGTATATATATTAGGGAGCAGGATAACGTTCAGTGGTTGGCTATAGCTACAGTATATATATTTGGGAGCAGGATAACGTTCAGTGGTTGTCTATAGCTACAGTATATATATATGGGAGCAGGATAACGTTCAGTGGTTGGCTATAGCTACAGTATATATATATGGGAGCAGGATAACGTTCAGTGGTTGGCTATAGCTACAGTATATATATATTTGGGAGCAGGATGACGTTCAGTGGTTGGCTATAGCTACAGTATATATATTTGGGAGCAGGATAACGTTCAGTGGTTGGCTATAGCTACAGTATATATATTTGGGAGCAGGATAACGTTCAGTGGTTGGCTATAGCTACAGTATATATATTTGGGAGCAGGATAACGTTCAGTGGTTGGCTATAGCTACAGTATATATATTTGGGAGCAGGATAACGTTCAGTGGTTGGCTATAGCTACAGTATATATATATTTGGGAGCAGGATAACGTTCAGTGGTTGGCTATAGCTACAGTATATATATATTTGGGAGCAGGATAATGTTCAGTGGTTGGCTATAACTACAGTATATATTTTAGGGAGCAGGATAACGTTCAGTGGTTGGCTATAGCTACAGTATATATATATGGGAGCAGGATAATGTTCAGTGGTTGGCTATAGCTACAGTATATATATATGGGAGCAGGATAACGTTCAGTGGTTGGCTATAGCTACAGTATATATATATATGGGAGCAGGATAACGTTCAGTGGTTGGCTATAGCTACAGTATATATATATGGGAGCAGGATAACGTTCAGTGGTTGGCTATAGCTACAGTATATATATATATGGGAGCAGGATAACGTTCAGAGGTTGGCTATAGCTACAGTATATATATATTTGGGAGCAGGGTAATGTTCAGTGGTTGGCTATAGCATCAGTACATATATGTGGGAGCAGGATAACGTTCAGTGGTTGGCTATAGCTACAGTAGATATATTTGGGAGCAGGATAACGTTCAGTGGTTGGCTATAGCTACAGTATATATATTTGGGAGCAGGATAACGTTCAGTGGTTGGCTATAGCTACAGTATATATATTTGGGAGCAGGATAACGTTCAGTGGTTGGCTATAGCTACAGTATATATATATTTGGGAGCAGGATAACGTTCAGTGGTTGGCTATAGCTACAGTATATATATATTTGGGAGCAGGATAATGTTCAGTGGTTGGCTATAACTACAGTATATATTTTAGGGAGCAGGATAACGTTCAGTGGTTGGCTATAGCTACAGTATATATATATGGGAGCAGGATAATGTTCAGTGGTTGGCTATAGCTACAGTATATATATATGGGAGCAGGATAACGTTCAGTGGTTGGCTATAGCTACAGTATATATATATATGGGAGCAGGATAACGTTCAGTGGTTGGCTATAGCTACAGTATATATATATGGGAGCAGGATAACGTTCAGTGGTTGGCTATAGCTACAGTATATATATATATATGGGAGCAGGATAACGTTCAGAGGTTGGCTATAGCTACAGTATATATATATTTGGGAGCAGGGTAATGTTCAGTGGTTGGCTATAGCATCAGTACATATATGTGGGAGCAGGATAACGTTCAGTGGTTGGCTATAGCTACAGTAGATATATTTGGGAGCAGGATAACGTTCAGTGGTTGGCTATAGCTACAGTATATATATTTGAGAGCAGGATAACGTTCAGTGGTTGGCTATAGCTACAGTATATATATGTTAGGGAGCAGGATAACGTTCAGTGGTTGGCTATAGCTACAGTATATATATTTGAGAGCAGGATAACGTTCAGTGGTTGGCTATAGCTACAGTATATATTTTTGGGAGCAGGATAACGTTCAGTGGTTGACAATAGCTACAGTATATATATTTGGGAGCAGGATAACGTTCAGTGGTTGGCTATAGCTACAGTATATATATTTGGGAGCAGGATAACGTTCAGTGGTTGGCTATAGCTACAGTATATATATTTGGGGGCAGGATAACGTTCAGTGGTTGGCTATAGCTACAGTATATATACATGCTGGACACACACACACACACACACACACACACACACACACACACAATGGACACACACAGGAGACACACACACTGGACACACACACACTCACTGGACACACACACACATATTGGGCACACACACCCACACTGGACACACACACACACTCTGTATACACACACACACACTGGACACACACTCACACATCTTCCTATAATAGTGAGGACCTTGACACAGGACCTTCAAATGAGGCCCATCATTTCTGATAGAATTGGGAACAAACAGACTCCTCATTCCAGCACTAAGTGTCCAACAAACACAGACATCACTTCAAAACCTGATAAACTCCAATGAACAAATAAACATGCAGGGCACCAGTCTAGTGAGGACCAGTGGTTGCTAGGCAGTTTCTGGATCACAGGTTCCAGAACAGCTTCTATCCCAGTTCTATCTGCCTGTTAAATCAAGCAACCTAAACTGTTTCCATCATACTTTTAGAACATGACTGAACATTTTTTTCCTTTTATGATCTTTTACCACTTTGCATTTTTTATTGATGTTCTTATAATATATTTTACTGTTTGTGTGTACGTACCACAGGAGGTTGGTGGGACCTTAGTTGGGGAGGACAGGCTTGTAATGGCTGGAGCGGATTGAGTGGAATGGTATCAAATACATCAAATACATGGTTTCCATGGTTTCCATGTGTTTGATGCCATTTCATTGGCTCTGTTCCAGCCATTATTATGAGCCGTCCTCCCCTCAGCAGCCTCCACTGGTATGTACTGTCCTATATGAGCTCCAACAAGGAATTACAATGTATGTATTACTTTTAATACCTGCAAATGGCAAATAAACTACATGAACTCCTTATGAGTGTCTGCAGCCGACTAGGCTGTTGCCGTCTGACAAGATGCCATCTGACATTACAGGAATATTCTGCAAATGTTGATGAATCCACCCAAAACAACATGTAGTCTTTCCCCAAGACTCCCATGAAGTTATAGTGGGACGTTATGAGTTGACGTTAAGGTAACATACTCAGAACATACTGTACTTTTTTTTATACTGTTTTAGATGTATCCTCTGTTTAAACATTTAAACTCTTACAATAACACTGTTGAAATACCAATGTGATAATTTTTTGTATGTCTTTTATGTTGAAAAACTAATTGTACAATTGTATATGGACATATGCTCCATAACTGTACAATTGTACATGGATATATTGTACTTTTCATAATAAAAAGCATGTTAATTCTCAAAACAATGTCGTTATCGATTTTACATTGTCCTCTCCCAGTCACAGGTTGACGTTTTGTCATGAATTTTGCCCTGGAGGCAGAACTGCACGATTTCCTCTAGATATGACAGCTGCAAAGTCAAAATTGGCTATATCGTAAACATTTGTGGAATATAATTGTGTTTTATGGTCTTAATTTAAGGTAAGGATTAGCTGTGAGGTTAAGGTTAGCATTAAAATCAGATATTATTACTTTATGCCTGTGCCAGCTAGTGACCACTTTGCAGAACTGCCTCCAGGGCAAGATTCATGACAATAAATGCCAACCTGCCTCCCAGTCATCCCCTCCCTGTCTCTACAAGGCTGCAGAACATGCAAGCTAGTGATGCGGGGGTTGTCTCATAACCCACAGTCCCCAGGCGGGCGGGTGGCAGGCAGGTTCAATACAGAGAAAACAATAGACTACATAATAAAAATCCATCAATGGATCATTATTGTGCAATTTACACTAAGTGGACAAAACATTAAGGACACCTGCTCTTTCCATGACAGACTGAGCAGGTGAATCCAGGTGAAAGCTATGATCCCTTATTGATGTCATTTGTAGATGAATGGGACGGGACAGGTTAAAGAAGGATTTTTAAGCCTGGAGACAATTGAGACATGGATTGTGTGTGTGTGCCATTCAGAGGGTGAATGGGCAAGACAAAATATTTAAGTCCCTTTGAACGGGGTATGGTAGTAGGTGCCAGGCACACCAGTTTGTGTCAAGAACTGCAACGCTGCTGGGTTTTTCACGCTCATGGTACACCACACAAAGGACATCCAGCCAACTTGACACAACTGTGGGAAGAATTGGCGTCAACATGGGCCAGCATCCCTGTGGAACGCTTTCAACACCTTGTAGAGTCCATGCCCCGACGAATTGAGGCTGTTCTGAGGACAAAAGTGGGGAGGTAACTCAATATTAGGAAGGTGTTTGATATAACGTCTTTTGATACAGCATTTATTAATGTCTTTAAAGTCATCAGCTGTAGGTGAGAGAGAGGAGAAGGACACGCCATGTGTTGTGTCGGTCACGGATGGGGGGCCAGAAGGTCGGCGTGCCAAGATTGGGGGCCACTGTTGCTAATCTTAGAAAGAGTACGTGATGGAATGGCCTGGCTCTGGGTGCCACACGATACTATGTACGGGGATCCTATTGTAGGAGATGAGTGACACTCAATAATGGTTGGCAACTGTGGGATGGAAGTAGCTCGGAGAGCATTATATAAACTGAGAGGTTTTCTATGGAAGTCATTCAGATGACAAGAGGCTACGCCCGTACCGCTTGTCATTGAATCCAGTACTGTAACCATTAAATAACAATGAATCAACTCTCCATCTAAGTGGTCGACTACTCTCTTACATCCTGAAGTACGAGATACCAGAGAAACTGGTCATAACAGTGTTGTGAATATTTAGTCCACTCAGTGTATAACCTGTAGCTACACTGTGCAGTTAGCACCTTAACAGACGGCCCCTGTCTTTATCAGCATCATAAAAGATGACAGTATTTCAACCACATCAAATATGCATCCAAGCCAAAGGCTAATGACACAGGAGTGGTATCTGATTCTACACTATAGGAACCTTTTCAAGTGGTTATGAGAGGTCATATTATTTCATATGAGTCTGGCATTAAAAAAAAGGGAATGGCATGTGACTGGAGGAGATCGCCTGCCCAACATCCTCTATTCTGACCAACAGAGACAAATCCAGTCCCTTTGAACTACCTAGATCTGTCCAGCAGGGTTGCCCACTCAGTCCTCTGCTCTTCGCTGTCTCCCTTGAACCCCTGGCGATACAAATAAGGGATCATCCTAATATCCAAGGTCTTAAAGTAGGAAACATAGAAAGCATCATTTCGTTATATGCAGACGATGTGCTTTTATACCTCTCAGACCCAGTAGCCTCTGTCCCTAACCTACTAGACTTAATCAATTCATTTAGCAAACAATCTGGAAATTCAATAAATTGGGGAAAAAGTGACCTCATGTGTATCTCAGATAATTGTACAACAAGTGAGCTAGAGAGGATATCATTTAAAGTGGTGCATTATCACTTAACTTACCTGGGACTAAACATACCTAGAAACCCAAAGTTTATCTTCAAGCTTAACTACAGTGATCTGGTTGCAAAGCTAAAACAAAACATAGAGAGCTGGGGAATATTGCCTCTTTCTATGATGGGGCGCATTAATGCCATAAAAATGGTTTCTCTTCCCAGGTTCCCTTTGTAACCAACTTCACATATCCCCCCAGAAGAAAGGCACACAGACACTCACACTTCAGGTTGACTCGGGTTTTATCTGCAGTAAAAGATATCAAACAGTGATGACAGGCATTGACAGGACGGTCACATCCACACGTTCACTGCTATCAGAATATCTCTCTGACTGAATCCACAAAGTGATCGTATAGTATACATGCGTTGTGTTTAGAAAATAACAAAAATATAGAAAAGCATACCTGCAGTAAAATATATCAAACAGTGATGACAGGCATTGACAGGACGGTCACAGCCTCACGTTCACTGGTTAGGTAGGACACAATATATATTTTAGATAGGAGCAGTAGTGAAACATACCCTCAATGTGAAGTAATATTAATCCATAAAAACAGAGCACAAGTACAACCCTTTTATATAAACCTTTTAAGGAAGTAAGAAAATAAACATTCACATTCAGCCAGAGGCACACTCCAACACTCAGACAATTTACAAACAAAGCATTTGTGTTTAGTGAGTCTGCCAGATCAGAGGCAGTAGGGATGTTCTCTTGATCAGTGTGTGAATTGGACAATTTTCTGTCCTGCTAAGCATTCAAAATGTAACGAGTACTTTTGGGTGTCAGGGAAAATGTATGGAGTAAAAAGTAAATTTTTTCTTTAGGAATGTAGTGAAGTAAAAGTAAAAGTAGTCAAAAATATAAATAGTAAAGTACAAATACCCCAAAAAACGACTTAAGTAGTACTTTAAAGTATTTTTACTTAAGTACTTTACACCACTGGTTAACGCTCTTTCTTAGCTAGCTCAACTATGCACTTGCC